>NW_027514380.1:5102500-5405000 GCF_048772815.1 Callospermophilus lateralis | reverse complement strand
CCAGAAAAAAAATCTATCTAATATTGTATTTTAGTTTATATTTATTTATATATTTATGTATACATATTATTTTTATTATTTAGAAACACACTTTGGCCTGAAACTACAGTAATACTAGTGTATTTTAGCTTGAATTCGTTGTGAGAAACAAACTAAAAAGACTTTTCTCTTTGTTTACTGGTGATTTCTGCAAACTCAGGAACCTAGTGAATAATAGCAGAAATAAATAAGTAACTCTGTAGTTTGAACCAGAACCATCAAACTAGATGATGTTTTGCTTCTGCTTTCTATCTTGACCATTAGAAACATACCTTTAAATTTACATGGAACACTGTTGGAATTCTGTTCTGTTAGTTTATATAAAAATCAATGAAAATGAAAAATAATGCAGGAAAGATAAATAATTAATTTCAAAAAATTCATTTATTAAAATAAATAATGTTTTTTCATATTACCAAAAATTCTGAAAAGTTAGAAAAGTTAAAAGCTTTAGAAATAGCCTAAGGCAATTTCTCTTTTTGCTCAGGACAGTAGACTATATCTCCAACTCATTCTTCTCTAGAATTGGACTGTGTGAAAATATGAAAAGAAAGTGCTAAGATGCCCCACATGGCTTATAAGTTTTAAAATCCTGAAAGGAGCTAAAATCTGCCATTTTTCTACTTTACAATATACAAAATCTTGAATTTGTATACTTAACAAACATTTGCAGAAGTGTAATTCAAAATGACCTAAAAAAAATGAAAAAAATCATTGAAAGACTGAACATGAGGGACTTATAATATTGAAGCCCTTATATTAAATGTCTATTTATCATTGTCAAAATTTTCCATGTTTATGTTATCAATATATAAATCAAAATTTTTATGCATTTAATAACAAATATATTAGTTCCTATTTTACTCAGTCTTTTAATAAATTAGAAGTAATTAATATTAATAATTTAATGCTCATACTTTTTAAAGTATGAAATATATACTTTAAAGCTATGTCTCTAACAAGTGAAAAATCCAGCCTAATTTCTTTTTAAGATTGAGAGCCATCTCATCACAAAGGCATGAAAAGTTAATTTCTGCTTCATTGTAAATTACTGTGTTTTGTAAACTTGCTTGAAAGGCCTACCAATGCCTTGAACTCACCCATGTCTGGTTTTCCCTGATGAGATAACAACCCTCCCTGAAACTTTAGTGATGACTCATAAATTCTGGCTTTCCCTGACCATATAAAACTCACTCTGAAACTTTAGTGGTGCATCATAAATTCTGATGTTGTGATCTAAACTTACTCTTTAAGTGCTGAACCATTTATACCATTAACCTACCACCTGCCTTTGTATTATCCTTGAAAAAATCCTGTTATCTGTGTAAAGTTCTCAAGACACCTCCCTTTTTCAAATTTTTGTGCTATAAAACTGCAGTCCTAAAGAACTGGAGTGCTGTCTGCTTTTCCCATGGGTTTCAGGAGAGACTGTTATGCTCAAATTCAGGACCTCCAAAAGACCAACAGAGCCGAAGACCGATGTAAGCAGCAAAGAAGTGTTTATTGTGAGCTTACTCAGTCCTCCACACACAAAGCAACTTGTGGCTTAGAGGCCCTGAGTCCAGGGTTTGCAGCAGTTTTGTACACTCTTTGTGGAAGGCAGGTACCCCACATACATCATAGCATCTCTTGGCAAATCATTTCACACCTTGGGGAAATCGTAAACAACTCTAAAACATGATTAGCACATTCACTGGTGGGAACAAGTTGGGTAAGGGTGATTGGTTAGTAAAAAATGGGGATTCATTTGAACTCATTGGCTTAGGCCATGAGGGGATTATCTGCTGAATTATATGGTTTCCCAAAATATTATCAACCACTATAAACCCCTTGGAGAGTCATATGTCATCCCAGGTATTTTCCCTGTCTCATGCTGCTTTATGGCTACTAGGGGGTTGCTCTGGTTCCCCACCTAGACTGAATGAGTCAGGGACACCAGGAAAAGCAGATCTCTCCTGTTATTTGTAGAGAAACAACTCAGCAGGGTGGGTATGTGACTAGGAATTCTCTGTAGGTCTTTCCAAGGACAAGGGTCATGCCCCCTTTCTTGGACAATCTTTCCTCTGAAGTAGAGGCTGGTTTCTCACTCTGTACCTTATGTTTTTTATGCATATTTTAGCTGTAGCTGGACACAATACCTTTATTTCACTTATTTATTTTTATGTGGTACTGAGGATTGAACCCAGGGTATTGAACATAAGAGGTGAGCACTCTACTGCTGAGCCAAAATTCCAGCCCATTATGTGTTGTTTTTATTGGGCATTTTTACTTTAGGGGGTTTCTTTCCAGTTCAATTTGTCACCTAAAAAGAACAGAGATCCAAAAAAATTAATAAAATTTGATAGTTATTGTCATTATTTTATATTAATTCCTGAATAATATACAAGCATATATAATCTATAAACTGAAATGACTTTATATGTAAGTTTAAATAAAAATATTCTGTTGGTTGGGTAAGTTCCCACTTATGGAAAAAAACCTTGCCTTAAAATAACAGCAGCCTGAGACTCTGGGGTACATTTCTCAGATTAAAAAAAAAAAAATTCTAGCCCTTATTCATGCCTGGTTTTTATAATATTGCCTGTCACTCAAAAAAAGTCTCACTTCTCTCAGATTCAATGTTCATGATTTGAAGCCCATTCCAATCAAGAGCATTTTGTGGAAACTGTCCAATCCTGTGTGTCATCAGGGAGGAAGAGCTTTCAATTCCTGAGTCATCCATTTTTGCCATTTGTAGTGTCACACTTCAGAGTCACAGGTTGTTCTGCTGTGCAGGAACTGAGGATCCCAAGTAGCCCTACGCCTGTGAACCAGGAAATGGTGAGTGTGCATTGTTCTAGCAAGGGAGGCTGGGGGAGAAAGACTATTGGAACCACAAGACTAGCTGTGTTGAAAACAGGAGCTAGCAGACTGGTCCTCTGGGCAGTCTCTGTAGTCTGCAGGCTTAAGTTCTCCACTGGCCCACTATGTCCTCAGTCCTATTAGCCAACCATGTGGGGAACATGTCAGTGGCAGATATCCTTTGTTGCCTTCCTTACGCTCAAAGGGCATCCTCAGCATCTGCATAAAATACTATGTGGCAGGTGTGATCCTGCGGCTCAAATTCTGGAGATTGACAGGTGAAATAATTATCAAAATCAAATCTCTAAAGGCAATTTTCCTGCAGGAGAGGAGCTGTCATTTTGGGGTAACTAATTTCCTCTTGAGCTAGCTAATTTTCATTTTGACATTCTTTTATTTTTACTTTCCTCATTATTATTATTTTGTTAAAGTTAGGTGAGGTCAGGGATACTGTACCACTTAGCCACATCCTTGGTAGTGAAGCCAGATTTACAGATAGGTAGTTAGTGTAGTTAGGTAAATTGCATCTAATATCAGTAAAATCAAGAATGAACACCAGATTGAGAATCAGGAAAAGGGGAATTGAAAATGTCCCCAAGGCCCTTAGCCCATCCCAAGGAAATTTTAATGAAGCAGCCCTCAGCAAACATAGAGATGCTAATCCAAAAGCACTACCTGCCCAGATTACTCCTTCAGCCCACCTGTCCTGCACACTTTTGGCCTTCCCACCTATATTTCATCACTGCAAGATAACAGAACAAAGAACAGCAATGTGACAGGAATGCGGGATAGCTGAAGGAAGACTTTAGCTATAAAAAAGCTAAAAGACCTTAGCTAAAAAAACAAAGAAAACAAAAAACAAAAAACCCTTCCATGATTCTACCTCTTGAGTCCCCTTTTTCCTCTGGGGAGAAGTATTTTCTGCTGTCCTTTAATAAAGCTTCTACTTTCCACTGTAAACTTGCCTTGGTGTAATTCTCTGGTGTTATACCTCAGCATTGGTGAAGCAAGGACTATTCACCAGTAAATAGCTCTAACAGGTTTAAATTTATTTTGAGTAAGGTCCTATCTAAGTTTCTGAGATTATTTTTGTTATGGTTTGATTTATCTAGACTTTGCTATTGCAATAAAGCAAACAGTTTTTACATACATATATGTTCATATGGGGATGTTATTTATATTTTGATTCTTTGATGATTATTGTAATATTATAATTTCACAATATATATTAATAGTAGGTCATGATCAGTTCTTTTCCTGCTCTTATAATTGAAAAGGTTTTTGGCTAAAATTACATATAACTTTGAAGATGAATTTTAAAAATTTATGCTTTGGTTTTTTACTTCATTTAAAGTAAAGCTTGCTGATTTTTTTTATCATTGCATTATTGTTGTATTTAATAGTCAAGTTTATTTGACATAACCATAAAACATGGAATATAATTTGCTCCCCTTCATTATCCAGTAGTTCCCCTTTCCCTATTCTCCTACTTTCTTCTATTGTATATTTATTGATAGTTTTTTTAAATTATTGCTTTATAGAATACACATAAAAGTAGACTTCACTTTGATATATTCATATTTTTACATAGCAATTTTGGTGAGATATATTGTGGGTGGAAGGAAAATTATCACCTTTATAATGATGAGTCTCGTCATCTATGCATGGGGTATAATTCAGTCTTTTATGTGCTTTTTGTGATTTTTATTTTCTCATAAGTTCTATATACTTTGTTTCTAAAAATGTACACATGTGAAATACCATTTGCATAAGGCACTTATGTAAAATTTATACATAGTGTTTTATGCTCTTTTTTAAACTGGATATATTATGAAATGTGATGGGCCTTAGTGACCTTTTTTCCTACAGATAATTATTTTATCTCTTCTAAGATGTATATTGTATTGAGCCATGCCCTTGGGCTTCAAGTGTTTGGGTGACTACCATTGTGTACTTATATGTTATCAGGATCACATAGGCTCTAATTTCAGTAAGTCTGTGTGATAGGGAGTGTCATGTATATTTGATAGCAAAATAGTTTCCACAAATAGATGCTAATTTAAACTCATTTTGAGTTAATGATTATTAATTTGATTTAAATGTTCATCAATATTACTTAATTTTTCCCATGATAGGTTTTTATTTTGTATGTCTTAAATTTCTAAACATTTAGTGTTTTATAGTTAATAAACATATCTCATGTATAAATTTGCAGTTCAAACTTCTGTCCTTTATATCTTTTTGGCTTACAAGATGAGAAAATGGATCCAAAAATGCAGCTAGGGATTGATTTCAAGAAAAAGAAAAAGGTTTAAATTATTTTTTCAAACTGACTTTTTCCTTTCTTCATCATTTATTATAGGTTTCTTGTGTGATTGTAAGGGTAGGTTATTTAAAGTGGATTCTAGGGCTTATCTTTGTTAATTACTACTAGAAAAATGAATAAGAAATTTCTCTACACTATGGCTGCAGAAAAATAAACACATTTCTTCAAAATCATATGGTAATACAATTGTTAAATAATATATTTTCTAAACATCCACTCCTTAAAATTATTTTATGTAATATTTTTGGCAGCAAATCATGAATTCTATTATCTGGATTTTGAGGTTTAATATAAAATCATATGGAATAAAATTTGCCAATCCTAGAAATATTCATACATAATTTGTTGTTTACTTAATGACTTGTTGTGGAGATAGCAACTAATGAACATATTTATTTTCAGAAATATTTACTTTTTTCTTTTCAGTTTCTAATAAGCCTTTTAGATTTATTTCCTTACTGAGTCACACAGGGCCACTGATGTTTTTTTTGTTGTTGTTGTTTTGTTTTTTATTTTGTCATCTCCAGGCATTTACCCTTCTAAGAAATCTGTCTTGTGAGCTCTGTTTCTGAATAGTTTCTTAACATGAAAGGGAAAAAAAAGTATTTATGTTGCTCCTGAAATGAATTCTCAATGCACTCTCTGCAAAAGGGAGAGAAAATAATATTTCCCCATACTGACATCCCAGTGTCAGGAGCTAACAATACATTGATGGTCTTTGAAGAAATTTCATACAGTTCTGTCTCTGGGTAGTTTTCTGTAAGGCATTTAATGGAAATTTAGTATCCAGGTACCCATATTTTTTTCATCTGTACTATGGGAATACTTTTAGATCACACAGATGAATAATGCTCTTCATAGAGGCTATGAATACCTGTATGCTCTGTAGTGCACAGCTGACAAAGCCCCTGGAAGACACTGTGCAGATTCTAATTGGTTAACAATTATCTGCCACTCACATGAATTTTCTTTCAAAAGCTTGCAATAGCCTTTTCACTTTAGGCATCCATGTCATCCACATTCTCAAGTATAAAAGTTTGAATCTTTCTTTTCTGAATTCCAGGTTCCATTTCTCTTATGGTTCAATGTGGTGCAAATATGTTTATTTTTGTCTTTCTTTTACACTGTGTTTCTAATAAAAATGTTCTCTGCTTAAAGCCTATATTTCCCATGTCCAACTATGTTTAGAAATTTGACATAGAAAATTGCATTTGATAATTCATAAAGGAAAGTTGAGAATACTTCTTGCTCATGTTTCCCTTCCTTAGTAACTGAACGTGGACTATGCTTGGCCCTGTAAAGGAAGCACCATAGCCAATCAGATATATAATAAAAATGTTGATTGATTGTATATTCTCTTCTAAGAATACTCTATTCAGATACTTGACCCATTTCTTGATTGAATGATGATGATGATGATGATGATGATGATGATGATATTGATTTGCTTAGTGTTTTGAGTTCTTTATGTACCCTAGATTTCTTTATGTACCCCTCACACATCAGTGTTTTATCTGATGTGTGAGGGGTAAAAAATTTCTTCTAGGATGTAGACTTTCTCTTCACCTCACAGATTGTTTCTTTTGTTGAGAATAAACTATTGGTTTGATTCCATCCCATTTTTTGATTATTTGTTTCAATTCTTCTGCCACAGGTGTCTTATTAAGGAAATTCGGGCCTAATCCCACATGATGAAGACTAGAGTCTGTGTTTTATTCTATTAGATGCAGACTCTCTGATTTAATTCCTAGGTTCTTAATACACTTTGAGTTGAGTTTTGTGCATGGTGAGAGATAGCGGTTTGTTGAACAGGCTCTCTTTTCTCCAGTGCATGTTTTTGGCACCTTTGTCTAATATATTATAATCATAATTTTGTGGGTTAGTCTCTGTTTCCTCTATTCTGTACCATTCATCTTCCAGTTTTTTTTTTATTTTTTGTCAATGCCATGCTGTTTTGTTACTATTGCTCTTTAGTATAGTTTAAGGTTTGCTATAGTGATGCCACCTGCTTCACTCTTCCTGCTAAGGATTGCTTTAGCTATTCTTGATCTCTTATTTTTCCAGATAAATTTCATGGTTGCTTTTTCTATTTATATGAAGAATGCCATTGGGATTTTGATCAGAATTGCAGTAAATCTGTATAGTGCTTTTGGTAGCATTGTCATTTTGATAATATTAATTCTGCCTATTTATGTGTAAAGTAGATCTTTCCATCTTCTAAGGTCTTTTTTGATTTTTTTTGTTTAGGGTTCTGTAGTTTTTCTTGTTTAGATCTTTCACTTCTTTCATTAAGTTGCTTCACAAATATCTTATTTTTTTGAAGTTATTGTAATTGGGATAGTTATCTCCATTTCTTTCTCAGAAGATTTTTCACTAATATACAGAAATGCCTTTGATTTATGGGTGTTAATTTCATATCTGCTACTTTGCTAAATTTATTTACTAGTTCTAGATGTTTTCTGGTGGAGCTTTTTGAGTTTTCTAGGTATAAATCATATCTGGCATTTGCAGGTAAATGGATAGCTTTGGAGAAGATAATGTTAAGTGATGCTAGCAAGTTCCAAAAAAGCATGCCAAATGTTTTGTCTGATATAAAGAGTCTTGCTCATAATGGGGTTGGTAGGGGGAGCATGAGAAAATAGATGGTTTCTAGATACAGAAGAAAGGTGGGAAAAAAGAAAGGGGAAAGGGGATTAGCAAGGATGGTGGAATGTAATAGAGTTCATCATCAAAAATACTTGTATGAAGACACAAATTGGTATCACCATACTTTATATAAAACCAGGGATATGAAAAATTGTACTCTATACATGGAATAAGAATTGTAATGCTTCTGTTGTCATTTAAAAAATATGAAAAAAATTGTTTATAAATTAAGAACATTAAATATGTGCATGTAGTTTTTTATTATATCAAAGGAGAAATATTGGTTAAAAAAATGTATATTTCACCTGTAGCACAAAAAGAAGTGGTCATGTCCTTCATCTTCCTAAACTCAGGACAAGCATAACTCTCATATATGATTTTGTGAACTGAGATTTTCTGGAGTCTTGATATAGTTTTGAGGGTTCTGTTGGAAAAATTTCAAAATTTCTCTTACACCATTGGTATTGGATTCCTAGAGATCTCACTAAATATTCAGAACAGTCAGCTGCATCAGAGAAATAACAAAATTCTACACTTTAGTAAATCTCTGATTAGTGGTTGTACAATTAATATTTGAGGATTCCCTTTCTTAATTACCATAATTTTCTCATCTGAACTATATGTATAATTTATATCATGATATAAAAAATTACAAAATAAATATATGTGTGGTAATGTCTGAGTTTTATATTGTGTTTCAGAAATGTGGATTGTATATACTTTTTTGAACTTAATTCTTTTTTTCTGCAGAAGCAGGTAATGGTATCTTTGTGTTCCAAAACACCATCTACATGATAGTCTACAAACTTTCATTTCAACTTCAATTACATTACAGACTGTGCAAATGTTCATGTGGTCAATGTGTTATTTATTTATCTATTCTTATTTCAGGTACTGTTAACATTCAGGGATATAGCCATTGATTTTACTGAAGAAGAGTGGGAATGCCTTCAGCCTGCTCAGAAAAACTTATATAAAGATGTGATGTTAGAGAACTATAGAAACTTTGCCTTCCTGGGTAAGTTTAATTTCCTTTAAAAATTTTTAATTAATAATTATTATTTAATTTACTTCTATTGTATCTTCTGGAAACTTCTGTATAAGAATGAGTTTCAGATTTGTATTTCAATTAAAAAGAGCATTTTTAGTACAGATATTTTACTCTTTAATATATATTATTTTACTCTTTAATTTCTCCCTTTCATGGTGTGCTATATGTCCTTCACTTTAGATAAGTAGTAACTAGTGTAATTTAGTGATGTAAACTATTGTAGACTACACATAGCAGGGGACACAGTTGAGGTGTTCCAATGGAGAAAACCAAACTAAAAAAATATTAAGAGAGTAGTTATTCAGTAGAAAAAATTTTCAGAATCTTAGGTCTATTTCTTTTGATTGCAATCATTGAACACATAGTGCCCTACATTTATCACGTGTTCAAATTCTTTGTAGTCCTCTGTTTTCTAATTTAGTGATTTCCCAGTTTATACAGATTAACCACCCAAACTTAACTTTTGTTGTGAGGGCCAGCATGATCTGTTAAAAATCTTCTTGTGAGAAAATCTGTAAAGAAGCAAACATAAGAGAGACACACACACATTGAAAAGAAAAAAAAAATTAAAAAAACTGGCCACTCCTTCATGACTGAATATAGTATACCCCCAAATTGCATAGCTTCTATTACCATGACTACATTCTAACCCAGTATTATTTTAACCCCACGTGCTAGCTAACCAAGATAAGGCAGAGTTAATACAAACATAGACCCCTTCACCCTAAGTATATTACCACAGAAACTAGATAGTGCACTTTTTACTTGTCTTAATAGCTTCAGTGAGAAACTGCTGGGCATTACTATTGTGGGACTCAGGGTGCCAGTTACCATCACCCCCACACTTTCCTGTTTATTTCCAAGGTCAGAATACCTACAGACCCTCTCCTTTTTTTTTAAGGCCTTTTGAATAAATAATATTACTTAGCTCCTTAATGCTGGTGGGGGGCAAAAAATTGGGCAGGCATAAACAACAGCAAGTACAAACATCAGTAAACATCCACCTATGAATATATTTTGATCCAGATGAAATTGTGTAAACATGAAGTTAGCCAATCCAAGAAGTCTAAACATCCATCATCTTGTTGGACCTTATTAATGATATCTTTAAGTTAATCTAATTCTTTTGAAATAAAATTACTATTATCAATTAAATTGAAGAAACACGTTATTAAATTTCTCATATCCTTTATGATGTTGCAATAACACGCAATCAATTGCAGCATGATTGTCAAGTATGGCTTGACAATGTTTTTGTTCTTCATTAAGCTTATTAACAGCCATGGAGGCATGACTAATACTTTTTATGATAGCATAGGCGAGTTTCATAGTAGTTTTGTAAGCCCATAGAGCTAATCCAGGGAAACCCACTAAGGAGAATGATAAAGCAACAAATTCTGCCTTAGAGAGAAGATTTTCATGGTTTTTTATGAAGAGGAATAAACATTTTATGAATAAATTGTGCAGGATGGTGACCTATTAAATACTATGTGGATGGTAAGGACACAGTTATTCTGCTAAGACAACAATAAATACCATGAGACATTTTTGCAGGTATGTAACAATTTCATCCAAGTGAGTCAAGGTATTGTAATGGATTATAGAAGTCTAGGATCTGACAGTACTTAATTTCCCACAGCTGGTGTACAAAAACAGAGCAACATTGTTATTAAGATGAAAGCATTTACTGAGTTTTGTGTGAGTTTTCCAATCAAAGCAGTAACAAAAATATTTAGAGTACATTGTAACCTCATTTTAGCCAACATCTGTTGAGCTCAGGCTGTTAATGGTTTTATATCCCCCCAAGTAACTGAAATTATAGTATCTTGGGTTTCTCTTTAATGTTTCTACTCTTTTGAGGAGAATGATTATTCTCTTGTTTGGAGGGACTCTTCTCTTTCAGAATTAAATGAAACTTAGGAATCAGCTTGTGAAGTCCCTGATGCACATTTATAATTGCTATATCCATGATTCAAGCTAGAGTCCAAACAGGACATGTTGGCATAAGTCTAGCAGTCTATACTTTTCCCCATGTGATCAAAGGCATAGGACCATGTCATGCTGGGTCAGGTGGAAACTTATATATTACCTATTTTTTTTGGTAATGGCTGTTTGAGAATAAAATGTCTATTCAATTCAGATGACCAATTTTGAGTATTTAACTTTATGTTGTATGCTGAGAACATTAATTGTAAATAAAACAATATATAATGCATATTAATATGAGAGAGGCTAGATCTTTGTTTCTGTTTTAAAAGGCAAATATTTCGATACAATTTTCACACTCAACAAAAGTTTGTCCAAAAGGATTATGAGAAATTTCATGATTTAAAACTGTATCTTATTCATTAAAAATTGTGCAAAATGATGAGATGTAAAGGCAATGGAATTATCCATCTTTAAACAAATAGGGCCTCTAGGAGCAGATTATGCTTGGTTTCTTTTCATGCTCTCTGCTGGAACTGACTTGGCAGTTTCTTTTTTAGATTCAATTCTGTTAGTAATTTTTTTTTGTTTAGTGTTTTGCAATTTTGCATTGATAATCATAAATATTTTGAAGTGAAAAATTTATTATACTTCTACTTTGTAAGTTGTTTTCTATATTTCTTATTATTTTCTATTTTGATTAATGATTTACTTTTTAGATCATTGCTTTCCATTGTGGCATGCTTGGATTCTTTTCATACTTCTCTCTCTCTCTCTCTCTCATATATATATATATATATATATATATATATATATATATATATATATATCCCACTTCTCGTTATATATCCTTTAGGTTTTTGATTTTTACAGTATTTCACAAGTTGCTTAGACTTCTTTTAAACTTGGTCCTGCTCTTGATAAGCCTCTCACATATTGGTAGAATAGGAATGCACCTCTCATTTTTCCTAAAGAATTATTCACATACACAATTTGTGCTTATTTATATTAATATTTTTGTCTCAATTTCACTCTCTAAACTTTCATTAAATAGTTATTTAGTAATTCATAACTGCCAGTATCCTAATTTTCAGCTTTTAATGTTTTTTTTTTCTTTTTTGTCACTTGGATTAAGCCATCCTTCTTTTTGTTTATATTTGTGGTATTATTTTTATTTGTTCATTAAAGGAGCCAACAGTAGATTATATAGTCCATTTTGGGAAAAAAAAAAGTATAAAAACTTTTAAATAAATAAAAATAGGCAAGAACAGGGCACCATCCTTGAAATACTTGCTAATTGTAAGGCCATGAAAAAGTACTTCATGTTTAAGGGAAGTCATAGGAAATTAGAAACAGCATGAGTCAAACAATTTTAAAAAGACTGTGTTGCAGTTCAGTGATATAGAATTTGGGGGGTTAATCTCAAGCAACACACATGAAAAAATTAAAAGTTGGATGACCTAAAGATCCAGAAATGCCACTGCTAAATATGTATCCATGAACAATTAAATCAGAAAATTAAAGAGATACCTCTGCTTTTGTGTTTAGTGCACACATTTTTCTCAATATTAAAGCTAGGGACTAAATGTATGTGCCCATCAATGATCAAATGTGTAAAAATATTGTACTTATATACTATTATTATTTAGTTGTAAAAATATTTTGTCTCTTAAGTTGTTAAAAGAAATATATGCAGGTCTTTGCATTAAGTGAAATGTGGCAGGCAGAGATTAAATTGCAGGAGCATTTGATTCATATGTGGAAGTCATAAATTTAGTGAGTAAAATTTTGCTCACCAGGTACTGTGTTTTGTGTAAGGTTGATATTTAGTCAAAGTCGCATATTTTTATTTTATTGAGCATCAGAGGGTAAAGAGTTTTGTTTTACCACATGGTGAGTGTATTATGTTCTTCATAAACACTAATAGAAGGAATACAATACCTTGTAAGAACAAAACTGGTAGGTATATGAAACAATGATTGTGTTAATTCATTATATTTAGTCATATTAACTTTTATATATAGTATAAAATACCATGCTATATTTAGGAAATAAACAAAGGTGTATTTGTCAATGAAAGAAATCATCATAACACACAAATTTAAAAATATAAAAATTAATTTATTATACTTGATTGGAATGTGTTGACTTCATCCAAGTATTATGGCCGTAGGCTATGCAATGTTTCTATAGTCTTTTAAAATGTTTTTATGAAAATATTATAAACATATATGTGTATATTTCTTAGTAAATTTTTTGTTCATATTTCTTTTTAAGTGTCCATAGGTAAAACCCTTGTTGAATATTTGTGGTATTATCACTCAAAATATACTAGCTATTTTCATGACTGTATATCATGGTAGACCAAAACCAATTTTGGACACTCTTTGAAAAAGCCACAAATATTTGTATATGTTTTACATTTCTCTTATTCTACTGAGAGTGAAGGTAGCTGGCTGATATTTCCTAAATACACATTGCTATCTTATGGGATAAAAGGCTGTGAATGATAAAAGTAACATACTTACCTTCACTTTATTATATTACGTTTCTTAATGATGTACTCCTCTTGGATACTGTGGTCTCTACAAGAATTTGGGTAATATTCTCAAGGTCATTTTGTCTGTACATTTTTATTTAACTGATAAATTTTTTGATTTATGGTGACTTGGACTTACTAATCTGCTACACTCCTGATGAACGTATTTTACCTTTATTTCATGATATGTATGCAAAATATGTTTATCAGTGTCTAGTAGGTATTGGGTTTTTTTAAATTTTTGTTTATTTCAGCCATGAATTCTCATAATACCCAAGAAGAGTCACCAGAGAAGGGCATAAAACATATATTTCACAAAGAGATAAGTGGGAAATATAGAAGTTGTGATCTTGACTATTTACAACAAAACAAAATATGGAAAACTACAAGTAAAAGTGAAAACCAGAAATCATATAAAAAATCAGGCCTTGTTCACCACCAGAGAATTTATGCTGGAGAGAAGCCCTACAAATGTAAAGATTGTGGCAAAGCTTTCAGTCGAAAATCACACCTTACTCGCCATAGAAGAACTCACACTGGAGAGAAGCCCTACAAATGTAAAGATTGTGACAAAGCTTTCAGTCGAAAATCACACCTTATTTGCCACAGCAGAACTCACACTGGAGAGAAGCCCTACAAATGTAAAGATTGTGGCAAAGCTTTCAATCAAAAGTTAGGCCTTACTTACCACAGCAAAACTCACACTGGAGAAAAGCCCTACAATTGTGAAGAATGTGGCAGAGCTTTCAGTCAAAATGTAAGCCTTATTTGTCACAGAAGAACTCACACTGGAGAGAAGCCCTACAAATGTAAAGATTGTGGCAAAGCTTTCAGTCAAAAATCACACCTTATTCGCCACAGCAGAAGTCACACTGGAGAGAAGCCCTACAAGTGTAAAGAATGTGTCAAAGCTTTCAGTCAAAAATCACACCTTATTCACCACAGCAGAACTCACACTGGAGAGAATCCTTATAAATGTAAAGATTGTGGCAAAGCTTTTAATCAAAAGTTAGGCCTTACTTACCACAGCAGAACTCACACTGGAGAAAAGCCCTACAATTGTGAAGAATGTGGCAGAGCTTTCAGTCAAAAAGTAAGCCTTATTTGTCACAGAAGAACTCACACTGGAGA
The DNA here is from genome assembly GCF_048772815.1 of Callospermophilus lateralis. Classification (NCBI taxonomy): domain Eukaryota; kingdom Metazoa; phylum Chordata; class Mammalia; order Rodentia; family Sciuridae; genus Callospermophilus; species Callospermophilus lateralis. The sequence continues at coordinate 5,390,501 of NW_027514380.1, read as the reverse complement.
GAAGCCCTACAAATGTAAAGATTGTGGCAAAGCTTTCAGTCAAAAATCACACCTTATTCGCCACAGCAGAAGTCACACTGGAGAGAAGCCCTACAAGTGTAAAGAATGTGTCAAAGCTTTCAGTCAAAAATCACACCTTATTCACCACAGCAAAACTCACACTGGAGAGAATCCTTATAAATGTAAAGAATGTGGCAAAGCTTTCAGTCAAAAAGTAGGCCTTATTTGCCACAATAGAACTCACACTGGACAGAAGACCTACAAATGTAAAGAATGTGGCAAAGCTTTCAGTCAAAAATCACACCTTATTCACCACAGCGGAAGTCACACTGGAGAGAAGCCCTACAAGTGTAAAGAATGTGTCAAAGCTTTCATTCAAAAATCACACCTTATTCACCACAGCAGAACTCACACTGGAGAGAAGCCCTACAAATGTAAAGAATGTGGCAAAGCTTTCAGTCAAAAATCACACCTTATTTGCCACAGCAGAACTCACACTGGAGAGAAACCTCACAAAAGCAAAGTATGTGACAAACTTTTTACTCAAATATAAACCCTTATTTGCCACAGAAATATTTACACTCGATAGAATACCTACAAATGTAAAGAATGTAGGAAAGCTTTTAGCAATAAAATAGGCCTTATTCACCATAGAAGAACACACACTGGGGAATGGCACTACAAATGTGAATAATGTGGCAAAACTTTTAATAAAAAATAAAACTTTATTCACCACAGCAGAAGACACCCTGGTGAATGTGAAATGTGAATAAAGAATCATTGAGCTATGTTTCATAGTCTTTTTTTCTATGGACCAATTAATAAGGTAAACTGAGAAGGTTGTATGTAAAGATTAAGTCTCTTATCATAAAAAGTTGTCTTATCAGCTACCATAGGAAAAAGTCTTCTTATACATGGAATCCAAACAAAAATCATATTGAATATCATTCACAATTAATATTAATTAATACTTTTATAGAAACATTAAACCTCATTAACAACAGAATGTATACAGAAAAGAACCCATACAAATAGACTAATTTCTAAAGTTTCTCTCCAGTGTATTTTCTCTGATGTCTAATAATGTATGATATATAATTTAAAATTCTTCTACATTCTCTGTATTTCCATGTCTACTTTCCAGAATAAATAGCCTAGTGGTGAAAAAGAATTGATTTCATATTAAAAGCTTTGATACATTGTTTTCATTTGTAGGGGTCCTTTTCTGTATAAATTCTGTTGTTAATGAGGTTTAGTTTTTCAAAAATTATTAATTAATATTAATTGTGAATGATATTCAATATGATTCTGGTACATTGTACCAGAGTCTTCTCAACTCCTGTGACATCCACTTCATCTGCATTACACAAGAGATGGCATTATGGTGAGAGCTCATTTGAGAGGGAGAGAGAACATAATGAGACAGGAAGTCAGAGAGATTCAGAAACAAGACTTGCTCTTTTTGTAACAACTGCTTTAATAGGAACTCTCTTGTGTCCCATGAAATTTACGTGAACTCTTTCCAATATCATCCCCCCCCCCCAATGATCTAACCACAATCTACTAGATGTCACTTTTTTAACATTCCACTATTTTCCAACTCTCTCCCTTTGGAAACTAAGTTCCCAACACATGAACATTTGGGGGACATACACAAATCATAATGAAAGTAATATGAGATTGCTTCTTCTATTTTATGAAGCAATCAAAAGACTACCAACAAAGAAAAGCCCAGGATTGGATGGGTATACAGTGGACTTTTACAAAACCTTTAAAGAAGAATTAATACCAATACTTTTCAAGTTATTTCAAGAAATAGAAAAAAAGGGAGCTATTCCAAATTCATTCTGTGAGGCCAACATCACCCTGATTCCGAAACCAGACAAAGTCACTTCAAAGAAAGAAAACTACAGACCAATATCTCTAATGAACCTAAATGAAAAATCCTCAATAAAATTCTGGTGAATCAGATATAAAAAACTCATCAAAAAAATTGTGCACCATGATCAAGTAGGATTCATTCCTGGGATGCAAGGATGGTTCAATATACAAAAATCAATAAATGTTCTTCACTGCATAAATAGACTTAAAGATAAGAAGCATATGATCATCTCGATAGATGCAGAAAAAGCAATCAACAAAGTACAGCATCCTTTTATGTTTAAAACACTAAAAAAATTAGGAATAACAGGAACTTACCTTAACATTGTAAAAGCTATCTATGCTAAGCCTCAGGATACCATCATTCTAAATGGAGAATAATTGAAGGCATTCCCTCTAAAATCTGGAACAAGACAGGGATGCCCTCTATCACCACTTCCATTCAATATAGTTCTCAAAATACTGGCCAGAGCAACTATACAGATGAAAGAAATTAAAGGCAAAAAATAGAAAAAGAAGACCTTAAATTATCACTATTTGTGGATGATATGATTCTATACCTAGAAGACCCAAAAGGGTTTACATAGAAACTACTAGAACTAATAAATGAATTCAGCAAAGTGGCAGGATATAAAATCAACACGCACAAATCAAAGGCATTCCTGTATATCAGCAACAAAACTTCTGAAATGGAAATGAGGAAAAACACTCCATTTACAATATCCTCAAAAAAATAAAATAAAATACTTTGGAATCAACCTAACAAAAGAGGTGAAAGATTTATACAATGAAAACTACAGAACCCTAAAGAGAGAAATAGAAGAAGATATTAGAAGATGGAAAAATATACCCTGTTCATGGATAGGCAGAACTAACATCATCAAAATGGCAATATTACCAAAAGTTCTCTATAGGTTTAATGCAATGCCAATCAAAATCCCAATGGCATTTCTTGTAGAAATACATTAAGCAATTATGAAATTCATATGGAGAAATAAAAGACCCAGAATAGCAAAGAAACTCTAAGCAGGAAGTGTGAATCAGGCGGTATAGTGATACCAGATTTCAAACTATACTACAGACCAATAGTAACAAAAACAGCATGGTACTGGTACCAAAAAAGGCGGGTGGACCAATGTTACAGAATAGAAGACACAGAGACTAATCCACAAAGTTACAACTATCTTATATTTGATAAAGGGGCTAAAGGCATGCAATGGAGGAATGATAGCATCTTCAACAAATGGTTTTGGGAAAACTGGAAATCCATATGCAACAAAATGAAACTGAATCCCCTTCTCTCGCCATGCACAAAAGTTAACTCAACATGGATCAAGGAACTTGCTATCAAATCAGAGACTGCATCTGATAGAAGAAAAAGTTGGCTCTGATCTACATATTGTGTGGTCGAGCTCCAAATTCCTTAATAGGACACCCATAGCACAAGAGTTAGCAACAAGAATCAACAAATGGGAATTACTTAGACTAAAAAGTTTTTTCTCAGCAAGAGAAACAATAAGAGAGGTAAATAGGGAGCCTACATCCTAGGAAAAAATTTTTACTCCTCACACGTCAGATAGAGCCCTAATATCCAGAGTATACAAAGAACTCAAAAAATTAGACAATAAGATAACAAATAACCCAATCAACAATTGGGCCCAGGACCTGAACAGACACTTCTCAGAGGAGGACATACAATCATTCAACAAATAAATGAAAAAATGCTCACCATCTCTAGCAGTCAGATAAACGCAAATCAAAACCACTCTAAGATACCATCTCACTCCAGTAAGATTGGCAGCCATTATGATGTCAAACAACAACAAGTGCTGGTGAGGATGTGGGGAAAAGAGTACACTTGTACATTGTAAATTGGTGTAACACTTGTACATTGTTAATTGGACTGTAAATTGGTGTGGCCAATTTGGAAAACAGTATGGAGATTCCTTGGAAAGCTGGGAATGGAACCACCATTTTACCCAGGTATTCCCCTTCTTAGACTATTCCATAAAGACCTTAAAAGAGTGTATTATAGAGATACTGCTACAACGATGTTCATAGCAGCAGAATTCATAATAGCTAGACTGTGGAACCAACCCAGATGCCCTTCAATAGATAAATGGATAAAAAAATGTGGCATTTATACACAATGGAGTGTTACTCTGCATGAAAAAATGACAAAATCAAGGAATTTGCAGGGAAATGAATGGCACTAGAGCAGATTATGCTAAGTGAAGCTAGTCAAACCCTAAAAAACAAATGCCAAATGTCATCTTTGATATAAGGAGAGCAACTAAGAACAGAATAGGAAGGAAAAGCATGAGAAGAAGATCACCATTAAACAGGGACAAGAGGGGGAAGGGAAAGAGAGAGAAGGGAAATTGCATGGTAAAAAAATGAGACCCTCATTGTTATACAAAAATTACATATAAGAGGAAGTGAGGGGAAAGGGGAAAGAAAACAAGAGAGAGAAATGAAAAACAGTAGATGGGGAAGAGAGAAAACATGGGAGGGGAACGGAGGGGAGGGGGGATAGTAGAGGATAGGAAAGGCAGCAGAATACAACATACACTAGTATGGCACTATGTAAAAAAGTGGATGTGTAACTGATGTGAATCTGCAATATGTATATGAAGTAAAAATGGGAGTTCATAATCCATTTGAATCAAATGTATGAAATATGATATGTCAAGAGCTTTGTAATGTTTTGAACAACTAATAAAAATAAATAAATTTAAAAAATAAAAACAAATAAATCAAAAAAAAAGTAATATGAGAGACAATTGTAAAAGTGAGACATAGAATGTTATTTCTTAGTAGTCATAAAGATTCTAGATACTAAAATAAAATGCTTTAAAATATAGAAATTATTTTAGGTTGAGATTGTATTTTAAAACAATTGGAAATTTAATTAAACTACTTTTTGAAGAGTGAATGAATTTGAATGTGACCAAATTAATGGGTTAGGTATAATAAAATAAAGAAAAAGTCTGTGCAAAAATTCAACAGATGTTTAGTAAACCATGCCTAGGTATATAAAAAGAATGGTGGGATTTCTGAATATGGTATATCAAGCCAAAAGTTTACTGACTAAAATTTGGTGGCCCTCAAAACCAGAGCAAATATTCGTATGCAACATGCAGTGGACATCAGTCTCAAGATCATTCTACTTAAAATATCTGCTTCCAAAGAGTACATGATTCTTAGTAATTCTTGGGAGTATTATCTTTCAATTTCAATTTTTACCTTTGTCTACAGTTACTGCACCATATCTTGGCCAGATCAATATTTTCTTGAACATCTTCATATATTAATCTCTACATTATCTCACATATGCTTGTTTCTAGGTTGTCATGGATCCCTTCCAGTGAATTCTGAGTTGTGCAAAAGGTTTAAAAAGCATAGAAATGTGCTTATGAAAAATAAGCCATGTTGTAGGTGGGAAGTAAAAGGAGAAAAGATGCAGAAGTCCTCATCTAATCTTGTATATGCTGATACTACACAAGGTTATTCCAATGATGTGTGGTTTGTGGTAGAGAAGCAACTTTTTTAATACACTATGACACAAAGTTCATTAAGTATGGTTGTTACAGACTTTTTGGGAAACCCAAATTTTTCTTAGTAATTTTCACATTGAAAAACTACTGTTACCTTTAAACAAAACAATTCATTACAATAAATCTGACACAGTTCTTTAATATTGCAGAACAGAAAACTGGTGGCATTATTCACTGAATGCCAATATTTTCCAATAACATCGCAGACTACAATAAATGTACCTTATATAGTTTAACATCTATAGGGGTACTTAATAAAATGAATAGATAATTAAAGTAAAGATTGAAATGAGACCCAGAAATAACTAAGTGTAGTAAAAATTATTATTACCTTATTTTAAATACTAGTGCAAACTTTTGCTTTTTTCCCCAAAAGTTAATTTTTTAAACTTTGTGTATGATATTTCACTTTATTTATCTAATATTGATAAATTGTACTGTTTTTTTCATATGCACTCTCTGATGCATCTCAAATATATTTGCATATCCCAAGACCTTAGAAGATTTCTATACACTTTATTCACTATAGAAACAGTGAAGTAAGTGGATAATACAATACAATATAAAGTTAGATGTTTGAGCTTGGGTCACAGTTCCCTGAGAGTTTGCATGCAGAAGATGTAAAGTACTGAATTCAAATTCATCATAAAAAGCAGATGTTCAGATGAGGTGAAGTTAGAAATTGTTTTAATCAGTCTTTGTCACCAAAATAAATTGACCATAGAAGTAGTAGAGGAATAACAATTACTTCTGAAATCTATATTGCCCTTTTCAATGCTAAGGAAGTAAAATAGGCTCAATCTATATACTTCCCTTGGAACCAGAACTCATAGCTGGTGCTGTGATCCAAATGAATGTGCCCCCAGGAAACTGAACAGTGCCCAAACCCACTAACGTGGCCATCTGGGAGTTTTCTGTTATGTCAAGGGCAGAGATTCCATAGGCCTTGCTGAGAATTCAGACCAACACTGAGAACTGAATTGGAACTCAACAGATACAATATTGAGTCAGAAATGTTTAAACAGATAGAAGTGTGGGTAGGAATTATCTCCTTGCAAGCCAGAAAAAAACTAACTGGGGTTAATCTGAGCAAGAGGTGATTAGGCAGAGATCAAAGCAGGAGTGGGAAGCTCTGTTTTTGCCCAGGATTGGCAGTCCAGGCAGCCAGCAAGACAGGAAGGACACCTCACTAAGGAGCACTGCCTTGACGCATAGGGATGAGGACAAGGATCTTCTGAATAAAGCACAACATAAGCTCTTTCCAGTGATTTGTCCCTCCATTAAAAAGGGAAAAATTAACAGGCCCAGTGTGGCTTTTGCCAGCAACAGAACAGACCATGTCTAGTGTGGAAGAGTATTTCTAACTTAAAGAAATAGAGTACTATTAGGAAAGAGTAACTGTGCTGCAAACTTTAGGGAGAACCAAACAACCAAAATAAATAAATATAATATATTTATTCTCAAGGGAAAGCACCATGGTCCGAGAGGACAGTGATATCTATCTGCTTCAATTTAACCACTCAGCATCCTGAAGAAGCCAATAAATTTTTACCCATCTTTGCTCTTTGTTCAATGTCAGTGGATAATTTTGGTAATGGGAACAAATTGCTGCATCTTGGGTTAGGTTAACTTGCCAACACCATCGATCTGCCATAGGTTGCTCTTCCTCATGTGCTTGAGCTCCAAGATGCAGGTGGTTGCAACAGGAGCTGAGATGATGTCCCAACCACTAAAGGCCTCATCACCAAAATGGAATCCAGCCACCCAAATCTGTTGACACACAGAGACATGCTACATGTGCAAGATGCAGAAAAGCTGAAGGGAAGTAGTGATGTGGAATGAGCATGCAAACTTACATCCACAAAGTAAGAATGGATTCAGTTTTGAGTTTTTCATCTCTGTACCACCTTTGATTAAGGAGACAGACCAGCACAGAGCAAGAGATACTAGTCACTTCTAATATAGGTCTGCTCACACATAATATGCACCCAGACACCTGATATAATCAACAACCAAAGCAGGAGGGCAATAAGTAAATCTGTCAAGGGACACCAAGGCCCCCTCTGCCACCATTCCAGTCTTTCACACCATGAGTGCATTTATGGTGAAAGCCACAAGTTGTCTTTTGCCTCCCCAGTCATGGGGCTTGGTTGACAGATCAGTTTGACAAGAACACATACAAACTGGGGTCATGAAATACTATTACTCTCAATGCTTACACAGGGGTCTGACTCTTTCTTACTGAAAATACTAAAGTCATTTTATTGTATTTCTACCAGATTTTGAATTTTAACCTAACAAGTAATCAAAATTATGAATATGATATGTATCATAAATATATTAAATTCAAATTAAAGATGGTGTGTGTGTATGTGGGTGTGTGCAATTTGTTTGCTTTCTTAAAAAGCAAGATATAGCAAAACTGACATTGGGGATTAGGACACATCATGTTCTCTAAGTCATACTAAAATAGTAAGTGCCCTGACCACACAAGAGCCTCCTCACAACAGGGAGTGCTGCAGGCTGGCCTCTGAGGGGAGCTCCTTGGTCCTTGAAGACATGTTGAGGAAGGAACTCTGGTCACCAAGCAAAAAAGATGGGCAGAGCAAGAAGATGTGGTGATGACCCAGGGAGGTGTTGCAGTTTCTGGGAGCCACCAGGAAGTACCAGTATGGGGTTGCTGGAGCATCAAAAAGTGTCTGAAAGGAATAGAATCCCGAGATGTAAGATAATGCCTCAGCAGGATCCTGATTACTCTGGAAGCTTTAGAGAAGGGTCTGCCTCAGCTTCTCTCCTAGTGCCTGATAGTTATTTGGCTGGGGCATTGGGGTCTAGGGCCCACATGGTACCCTCCCTTTATGCTTCTCTGAATCTGTGTTCAATTTTCTCTTCTGATACAGTCCCCAAGTCATATTGGATTAGGGGCCCAGCCTGCTCCAGTATTATTTAATGTAAATCAGCTCTACCTGCAATGACTCTTATTTCCCATGCAGGTCACAGTCTGAAGAACCATGGGTGGAAACTAAGGAGCAGGAGAGGTCACCACCTAAGCCAGGCATTTCCTTACCTGGGATATCAAATTCCCTTTTTTCCTTTGTTCAAAAATAGAAAATTAGAGAAACCCATCCCTGGGACTATAGTAAACTTATTACTTTTTTTTAAACTCCCTCTTGCATTAATCTGTTAATGAATACCTAATGCTTTCTTCCAGAGACTTGAATGAGCAAAAATTGATTATCTATTTCCACACAAGATAAAACTCATATTTTTAATCCCTGGTGAAAACTGCCAAGGTAACAAGTTAGGAAGTCATAGTCACATAGTTAGCTGACAGTGATGTTAGTGTTGGAACCTGGATTTCCCAACCAGGACTTTGATGCAATACAGAAGGTAGTAGATTTGGAAAGGCAGGCAAAATTCCCTGGAGAGCCAAGCTCTTCCTCTCGCTAGCAAAATATCTGACTTGAAAATGATGAAGGAGAGCCCCAGGCCTGGGGAAAGGGCCCAGGAGAAGATCTCAAGGTCAAACAATGTCAGGGGCTATCAGTCCCATCACACAGGCAGGGGCAGTATGGCACCCTTCTTGCATTGGAGACAGTGAGACCCATGGAACTGGTACTGCCTGGTCAAGGTCTAGGTGACCAGGGTTTCCATGTGTGCTTCTTCTTAGCTGAGTTTGCCTCAACATGCCGTGGAAAAACAAGTTTATTGCCAGATAAGTGCCATCCCAGAACTTTCACATATGTACTTCTCATTTGGCTTAGGAACCTGCCATATTTTCTTTTCTTTCTTCCTTTATTTATTTGTATGTTTTGAATACACAACAGTGTAATGCATTACAATTTTTATTGCACATATAGAGCTCAATTTTTTCATATCTCTGTATATAAATTATGTTCATACCAATTCATGCCTTTCTGCATGTACTTTTTTGTATTACAATTCTTATTACACATATATGCTACAGTTGTTCATATCTCTGCTTGTATATAAAGGATGTTGACACCCAATTTGAATCTTCATACAGGTACTTTGGATAATAATGTACATCATATTCCACCATTCTTGGTAATCTCCTGCCGTCTTTCCCTTCCACCCCTTTGCCTATCTGGAATTCATCTAATCATTTGTTTTAATTAAAGAGAAAAATGCAAGCCCTCCCCTGGGAGGTGAAGGCCTATGCAAATGCACACACTTCCTGACATTAAGATGGCACCATCTCTCCTCAGTGTCTTGAAGACAAGAGTTTTATGGTTGCTGGGAGTTGGGAAAAAACAGTAAGGCATGAGCAAGTAAAAGATTTCTGGACAACAGTGCACAGTTCCCCAGGTTCCAGGCCAAAGCATAGAACATAATAAGTAATGAAGCCAAGACTCACGTACATACATCTCCATCCCTGCTCTGTTGGCTGTGGGTGGTGAAAATGTGGATGTTGGAGAAGAAAAGTAGATAATAATAGCAATAACAATTTATCATGTATTTGTTAGGATGTTTTTAAAATTCAGATTAACAGATGTTTCCACTATAACTTCATATTTCAGGAGCTGGTTGGAGGTGAAGAAGGTCACAGATAATGCCCCTGGGGCCTCTGAGGGGATGTTAATAGATGTCCTCTTCAGCTCAGCCTCCACAAAATAAAATTTATAGTCCAATAATTAATTTCTAGTTACAGGGCAGAAATGACTAAAATACAGAATATCCAGGACACCACTAATTATGGGAAAGCCCCTAACCCCATTATTTGGTTTGCCTTTGACCCTTGGTCTTCAAAAAAAGAAAGAATAATTTCTCAGCTAACTGTTTTCAGAAATTTCTAGAAACTATGCCAACTTGTACAGAGACAGATTCACCTCTCATGTAGGTAAGAGTTCAGGCATCTTTCTCCTATTTTCATGTGCACATTCATTCTCAAATAAGTAAAGCAAACAACTTTATTAAGAAACAGCCTTAAGGAACTAGAATTTTGTTTTATTTCATTTGCTCTTGAATAATATGTAGAATGTGTAGATCTTAGGTGTATTTTCTACAATGTGAGCCAATTTTCACCTCAAGCACATAGCTCTGCCTGGAAAATTACCTTAAAACATTTATTCCAAAGTGAAAATTTTGTGACATCATGATTTGTTGTAAATTTCCCATGGAATTAATTCTTCTTACAACTTTACCTTCTCTCCACATCCTAACTCTGGGCTATAGAAAAAAAGGTGGCTTATCTGTTACTGGTGAGTCCCACTGATTCTGCTGGTGCCACAAATTTCATATTCACCCAAGGAGAAACATCTGTGCAAACAGTGACACCAAAGACATGTTATGCTTAATACATGCTAGGAATTGTTCTAAATCTTCTGCAGACATAGCTCAGTAAATCCACAAAGCAATCCTGTCTGCCAGGTATTATTGTTATTATATTTCAGTAATCTACTGGAATTTGTAGAACTATTAAGGATCTGAGTAGGGATTTGAGCCCAGGGAGTCAAGCCCTAGATCTGTCCATAGCTACTTTTGTATGTCTACCATATGAGCTGTGACTCAGCCTGTCCATATTGTTTCCTCCTGTTCCTGAAGCTAGAGACACAACTGGAATTGGCAGGCAGGTAACTCAGCAGAACCAAGTAGATTTTGTTAAGAAGATTGCCTGACTGAAGGTCCATAGAGCATTGCTCTTTCCTCTGAGATAGCTCCTCATGAGCAAGATGTGAGCGTGGAATTTCCCAGGGCTGTGTTTCTCAACTCATTGAGAAAAGCTGCCCTGATAGATGCCACCACAGACCAAGATAAGTTATGGAAAAGAGAGAGAGAAAAAAAGACCTGGTGGTCCAGGGGCCTAGCTCAGTCTGAACGTCCCACTAGAGGGCAACAAACTCCTTTTGTGTGCATGAACTTTTTTGATATGGTAATGTGGTACTTGCCACTTTAAGAGACGTGACAAAGAAAAATGCAGAGTAAATGCAGGCAAGAGAAAGAACAAGTTCTCACATTTAAACATATACAAAATGACATAGACAGATCCTCACATTATAGCCATATAGATGAGGCACTAAAAGACCTGACATATTTGCTAACAGTAACCTCAAAGCTTGTCCAGACAGAAATTTCCAAACTTCAGCTTTAAATCAGGGAAAGAATAGATGAGAAAACCTGTTGAGTAGACAGACTTACCATTCTACTCCATGGACCACTGCCAAAAACCTTTGTGTTAGATAAGGTGTGCTGCTACAATATCCAAAGTCATCTTCCTTAACATAGTCCACAGATCAAAACAACCTCAGATGAGATCGGGTGTGTTCAGGGCTGGGGATGTGGCTCTAGCGGTAGCGTGCTCGCTTGGCATGTGTGCGGCCGGGTTCGATCCTCAGCACCACATACAAACAAAGATGTTGTGTCCCTGAAAAACTAACTAAATAAATAAATGAAAAAAGAAACCACCTCAGAGCATAGAGACCATGGGCTATCCTTCTAAAATACATGGGCCGTAGACACATTTAGGGACTCCAATTACTATCACATTTAGTCTTTGTTTACCTGGTCTTACAATGAATGCTTAATCTTGGGCAGTACATGACAAAGAACACAGTAATCAGAGAAGCAGCATTTGGATTTTAGCTGAGAGCATAAATTCTCCTAAACCGGTTTCCAATCAGTTTTTCTAATTCTTTTGTCAGGGCTGTCTGATCAACACAGGTCTTAAAAATGTGAAGTCATATATATATATATATATATATATATATATATATATATATATATATATATATATATATAAATGTTAAATGGGAATAGCAGCTACTGGTATTTTTGCATTTGAAATCTATCTACAACCTTATTTATATACACATGAAGTATGCAGTTTATATGACAGAGAAGCTCCTGTTTTACAAATTATAAAATCTTTTTCTATGTATGCAGAAAACTTGTAGTTGCTAAAGAATGCATGCAGTTAGTGTGATATGAATGTTCTCACATTCTAAGGCATATATACAGCCCTTTCATAATGTTTACTTAACAAACATTCCATTCTATGACCCTGCATCAAGTCCACCCTGTGCAGACATTCATGAGTCTGAGACACACCTGAGTACCTGCAGCATCACAGAACCAAACCCTAGCCAGGTCTCATTTCTTACCAGGGAGTCAAGTTTTCAGTTCCAGCTCATACTCTCCCCTTTCAACTTTATTCAAGGTGTGTGAAATTTCTGAAGCATTAAAATGGAGTCCCAGATCCAGAAGGATGTTTTTTTTTTTTTTTTTCAAAAACAGATCTCTCCCCCTTTGGTAGTATTTTTCTTCACTCCTGCTGATTTGAACTGGTATTAAAATCAGTAGCAGATTCTTAGTTTATATAGAGCTTTTAAAAAAGGGATCTGAGGGCATGAAATAAAGGGAAAATTACTGGAGAAAAGTCACAAACATCTTGTGCCTCAATAGAACTTCTCTGTTAATTTTTGATGCTCACCCATGCAGAACATTGTAACATACTGGTTTGGTGTAAATTTCCATGTTCTTGTTCAGTAAAACAAGAAAGGAAGCTCTTAAAAATAAGATTAATCTGAAGAACTGTACCCTAAGATGAAAAATTGAATGACATTTTGGAATGATTAAATTAGATCAATTTTAGAAATAATTCTGTATTGTAGCACATTATTTTATACACACCCACAAATCACACCCTAATCAGATCACAGAAATGGGCAAATAATGAAAAGCATTTGAAAGGAAATATAAGAGACTGAGAATAAATTAACATTTATTGGACATAAACATGTAATAAGAATTTATCTGTAATAGAAGTTTTACTTACATTAACTGATGTAATCATAATTAACTCTCTCATACTAGGTACTATAATATTCAGTGATATGGGTAATATAAATAATATTAACTATCACCTATGAAAGAGTTTTTATATGACAAGCAATAGGTTTAGATTTTTTATATCCTTTTATAATTTCATCTAAACAGAGAACTGATGAGTGGTCTCTATTATAACACTCACTTTCCAATACTCTTAGCTAAGAAGTGGCAGAGTAACAGAGACAACACTTCAAACCAACTTCATGAAGTGATTTCATTCTAGGTACATTGCAAAATGCTCAGAAGATATTTCAGTGTGCAGTAAATATTAGTTAAAAGCAATGTTTGCTTGGAGTTAAGAGGAATCAACCTGGCTAAGCTAACAGCAAACATAGCAAACTAGATAAACAGAATAAACTGGTGTGCCAAGAAAATAAGTTTAGCACATCCAAGTACTTGGAGGATGATAGGGTTGACAGAACAAATCAAGAGAGAAAGAATATCAGTTTAAGAAATAGTTGTCCTTTATGTTGGAAAATTCACATAGAACCCTACCTCACACCCAACACAAACCACATTGAGAACAGTGCCTTAGGCTCTCTCTCAAGTCCAATACTTAATCTTCTGTTCTCTTTACGTATTTTGGTGTATACTAATTGTACATGTTAGTGGGATGTTTTTATATTTTTGTACATGTGCACAATATGGTTTATCACACCTATAATTCTTTTCATTTTATTATATGGCTAACATTTTCAAGGTCATAATATCAAAATCAGATATAGTAAAATATGGGATGTGTGTGTGTTTGTGTGTTTATATATATGTATATATTTATATGTGTATATATATGTATATATATATATATATATATATATATATATATATATAGAGAGAGAGAGAGAGAGAGAGAGAGAGAGATCAAATTTTATTCAACAATAAAGAAGAATGAAATTATGCCATTTGCAAGGGAATGGATGAAACTTGACAACATTCTATCAAGCAAAATAAGCCAAACTCTGAAGGTCAATGGTCAAATGTTTTCCCTCTATGTGTAAGCTAGAAAGAAAAAAATAATAAAAGAAGGGTGGATGGAGTGGTCTCATGAAAACTAAAAATAAAAGGGAGATGAATGGCAGAAAGGGACCAAAGAGAGTTGGGGGAAGGGAAAAGGGACATACTGGGGAATTATATTGGCCAAATTATAATGTTATATAGTGTGCACAGATAAAAATGTAACAACAAATCTCACCATTATGTAGATCTATAATGCACCAATTAAAAAAAAGTTGGGAAAAAAGATGCAGTCAAGATGAATGACAATCACAGGAAGGCCAAAACTTAGGGGTCATAAGGAGACACAGAGAAAGATCTCTGCTGAACCTCTACTGTGCAGAGTAGAAGATACATCCCAAGAGATCTGCCAAGCCTCCTTGGCATTTATGAGTCACTTCTCAATGTGTTGTTCTGTAGCTGTGGCAATAAGTGTGGCTTGCAAATGAGGCAATGTGGTCGAGTGGCTTAAAATACCAAGTCCAAGACTGAACAATGTCTCCTTACCCTATGTTTTCTCTCTTCTCTGTCTCATCAGTGCTCAATGATACATCCAGAATGTGCACGTGAAGGAGTTTCAGGGTGTTCTCTAGCCCTGGCTTTCCTGTGGCTTGGTCAGCCCTTGAGTGTGGCAGGCTCTTCTTCATTTACTTTCACAGAAAAATCAAACACAGTGAATGTAACTTTCTACAGAATTTGTTCAAAGATGAGAAAATACCTCCAGAATACTTAAAAAACTTGCTGAATCTCATATGGGACCCAGATAGTTTTCTTATAATTAAAAAAAAATTAATATTCTCAACTTTGTTTTTGGTAAGGAATACAGTGTTTTATTTTCATTTCAATATTTGTATAATTCTCAAATGATGATGCCTAGAATAATTTGATATAAAACACAGATTATAAAATCTTTGGCATATTAAATGTAAAGACTTCCACTAATGAGAGGTTTCTTTTAAAGAAAGAGTGAGACAGAGGGAGAGAGAGAGAGAATTTTTTAATATTTATTTTTTTTAGTACTTGGCGGACACAGCATCTTTGTTTGTACGTGGTGCTGAGGATTGAACCCGGGCTGCACGCATGCCAGGTGAGCATGCTACCACTTGAGCCACATCCCCAGCCCCAGAGAGTTTTAATTATGAATAATTTTACGTTGACTTTTTTAAAATTCCATAATCAGTTTGGCACTATACAAAAATGTTAAAACATGGAAAAGTTTTGAACAATCCTAAAACAGAAGGTTCTGAGTTTTCTGGATCTTGTTCTAGCAAGGGTTACAGAAACACCACAAATTTTGTTTCATTGATTCTTTTTTTTTTTTCTTTGCATTCATTTCCTAACTTCAATTGTGTTGCATTCTGCTCATAGTATTAACATTTTCCCTTCTTTTTTCTTGATTTACGGAAATTTTTCTCCTGATTTTATGGTATGTTCAGGGAGGAATTTAGTTTGTTGAGTTGAGTATATTCTTTGCATCAAGCTTAAGCATTTAGTACCAGAAAGCTTCCTCTTAGCCCTAAATTTGATAAGCTGTTTTTTCCTTATTATTCAGTGCTATAATTTTTACTTACTTCTTCCAGACCTCCTCTTTTACACATGGATTTTAAAAAGTTTATAATTTAATTTTCACATATTTGGAGATTTCCTGTTTTCTTCTGTTGATGATTTCTCCTTTGATTTCTTGAGAGTTAGAAAACACATTATGTTATGAGTTCCTTTTTTTAGGTGTGTCAAGCTTTGTTTTATGGTCCAGAATGTGGACTCCCTTGGGGAATATCATGGGTACTTCAGAAAAGTGGGCATTGGACTCTTATTAGGGAGAGTGTCAACTGGATCCTGTTGCCTAATTGTGCTGTTCACTACTTCCGTGTCCTTTTTGATTTTCTGTCTAGCTGTTCTGTGAGTACCTGACAGAGTAAATTGACACCCCCACTTCAGTTATGGATCTCCTGTCTCCTTTTTCTCTTCACCAGTTCTTGTTTTATGCATTCTAGGGTGCTGGTGCTTGGTGCATACATATAAAGTATAATTACATCTTCCTGGCAGATTGGCATTGCTCTCTCTCTCTCTCACAATTTTTTTTTTGATTTGATGTTTGCCATATACTAAAGTACCACTCCAGCTGCTGCTTCTGTGTCTCCTCCTCTTCCATTCCCCCACCAGCCTCTTCTTCTTTATTATAATAATAGATGACATATATTTTTTCCATCAGTTTACTTTCAACATTTTGAGGCTATGGAATTCAAATTGGGTTTCGTTTAAGTCTTTTTCTGTGTTGTTCTAATTGCATAGTCTCTCTTTTCTTTCTTTTCTTCTCTACACTCTGCTCTTGAGCTGATCCAGGTTTCTTTATTACTCTTTTTTTAGTTTCACGACTCTCACTGGTTCTATCCTGCTACTTCTGGTATTTGACAGTTTTCATATTTTCTTTTTTTTACAGCTATTCCTAATTGTTGAATGTTTTTTAGGTGGCTGTTCCTAATTTCTTTCAGATAAGGTGGACATCTGGTATATCTTGGTGTTGACATCAGTTGTTCATTTTTTTAAAATTTAGGCTGTGAATTGGGGAGTTCCTGATATGATTGTGATTTTTATTTTGTCTTCTATATAATTTCCATATATACGTGACTCTTGGTCCTATTCAAATCTTTTCTTGTAGTCGGCACTCAGCCTCATGTGGCATAGCATATGGTCTTTGTCTATTTTGTGAACTTTTGGTTCAAAGACAGCTTAATTCTGAGAGCCTTTATGCTATCTTTTGGTTCTGCTTTATTTTTTAGATTCCACGGGTCCTCATTGGTCTTTGCTGGTAAAGGAGGTTTCTCCTACCATACTGGTAGATATCTTCTTGAAGGGAGGGGTGTATTGTGATCCCCTTGCCAGTGTCTCTCAGGGGTTCAAGTGTCACTAGGTAGAAGAGAACTCTCAGGCTGAGAGAGACCAAGGGGCTTCCAAGACTGTACTGTTTCCTGCATTCCCCAGTCAAGCAACACCACTTTTGCACTGTGCAAGTCTGCTATTGCTTCTATGACAAATGACCACACAGTGTGTTCAAACAATACAACTTCCTCTTACTTTTCTGGAGGTGAGAAGACTGAAATCGGTCTCACTGGGCTAATAAAATATCACACGCACCGAGATGTGTCTTCTACCACTACCACCCATTAACTGGGCACATTAGTCCATTTTTCATCACTATAACATTATGCCTGAAGCCAACTACATATGAAGAAAAAAAGTTTGGGGGCTCTTTTAAATATGATCAATTGATCTTTGATAAGGAAGCAAAGGCAATGCAACGGGGAGAAGAGATTCATCTTTTCACCAAATGGTGTGGGCACATCTAGACTTCCACATGCAAATAAATAATAGAAAAAATCTAAACACACACCTTGCTCTCTTCGAGAACATTAAATCAAGACAATGTAGACCTAAATATGAACTTGAAACTCCTAGAAGATAACATAGGAGAAAATTCTAGATGGCTTTTGGGTGTGGTGACAATGTTTTGGATTCAACACCCAAGAATGACCAATAAAATACACAACTGGTGAGTTGGATTTCATTAAAATTAAACCTGCCCTTTGGAAAAAATTACCAATAAAATATGAATAGAGGCCATGGACTGGGTGGAAGTATTTGCAAAAATATAGTTTATTGAGACTTGTTATCAAAATATTTAAAGAACTCTTAAAATCAACAATAAGAAAAGACACAACCTGGTTTAAAATGAAGAGTGTAGCAGATAGCCAATGAGCATTTGAATGGATATTCCATGTCCCATGGCAACAGGGAATCTCAAGGCACAGCACCATCAAGAAGCACTGAACACCAATTGGAACAGCCTAGATCCACAGCACCTGTAAGAGCAGATGCTGGCGAGAAGGTGGAGTGGTGGGAACACTCAGCCACTCCTGGTTGGATAGCCAAATGTGCAATCACTTTGGAAGACAGGTTGATGGCTTTTTATGCAAAAGACTATGCTCTAACCACAAAATCCAGCTGTTTTGCACATCAGTATTTATGTACATTGGTTGAACACTTGTGTTTTCACAAAACCTACACACAGTTGTTTGCAGAAACATTATCCATAGTTACTAAGGTTTGGAAGCAACAAAAAGTCTTCCAGTAGATGATAAATAAGTGGTGTTGTATCCAGAAAATAGAATATTATTCAATGTAAAAGAGATATGAATTAATGTGTCACCAAGTCATGAACAGACATGTGGAAAACTTCAATGCTTATTACTAAGTGAACGTTGTCAATCAGAAATGGAGCCACACTCTAACCATAGCCACTTAGTGAAACCCTGTCTCCAAACAAAAATAAAAAGGAACTGTGGATAAAGCTCAGTGGTAGAGTACTCCAGGTTCAGTCTCCAGAACCACAAAAGAAATAAAACAATATATTTGAAAAACCCAACACAGGATCACTGCCAGTATTGGGGATGAATATGGCCCACATCTTGACAGTACAGATGTCAAAATACTTGTACATCATGCTAGAGCTGCACTTCACCTTGAATCCAGGTCTGTGCTCAGAGATCTTTTCCTACCACCCTATTTAAAATAACAGGATCCTCCACAGTATCCTTATTCTGCTTTATTTCTTTATAGCACTTATTACAACAAAAACTTCCATCCCACGTACCCTGAATTATGTGTTTATCGATATTTCCTTTCTCTAATATTGGTTCATCCAGAGCATGAACCATGACCTTGTGCCTGGTAGCTGTTCGAAATCTGTTTACTGAGTGAACACACAGGTGTATGGATTTAGTCATGTTACTGCTGCTGCTGCTGCTGCTGCTGCTGCTGCTCCTGCTGCTGCTGGTAATGATGGTAATGATGATGATGGTGGTGGTGGTAATTATGAGGAAGATGAATGTGACATGACAATGACATGATGGTGATGATGATGGTGATGAGTATTTACAAGAGGTGTATCTAAGGTAGATCACATCACTGTCTCTGTTCAAAGTTCAGTCATAAGGCTGGTGCTTTGCCTCCTAAACATCTACTGGGGATGTGGCTTAGACTTGCCCTGAGGTGTTGATATTGCATTTTGAGTTGGAGCCAGCAATCTTTTCAGAACACAAGCCTCATCATCAACAGACACAACTGGTCATGTGTGGAAGGCCTCACCTGGCAGTGAAAAGATCATTCACCTGCCTTCCTTGTCAGAGCAATGGGGTGTTGTATTGTAAAGTGAGGTGTTGTTCCAAATGCATGGAGGCAGGTGTCCTGGCTAAAGCAAAATAAGATGTAGTTCTCATTCTTGCAGAGTTTGAATTGATGCTTTAGTCTTACTGGTTCTCTCTTCCAGGTCACATATGCAGTCTCTCTCCAGGTCACAGCCCCAACACCTTCAAAGAGCTACATGCCTGCCTTCTCAGCCGAGAAACACAGTTCAGAGAAGCAACACAGTTTTTGGGTGGGGTTTTGAGGGACAGGGATAGATGGGGCTTGCCTTGATTCTACTCTCATCTCATTAGCTAATACTCAGACACGTAGCCACCTCCGACTGTCACAGAGGCTGAGTAATGTCACCAAGCTCTGTGTCCAGGGAGAAGAGGGTACATGTTCAGGGGCCGCTATCCAAGGAGTCCCTGCTACAGGGATGTGCTCCTTGAATGGAGCATCTCAGATTTTGCTCAGAGGGCACATTTTCTTCTCTATAATCTTCACATTTAACTCCCCATAGAACTCAAAGGCTAGGGCCTATTTTTCATGCTCATTTTGTAAACATCAGACTGAGGCTCAGAGGCATTATGATATTCCCCAGATCACCAAAATACAAATTGGCAAAACCAGAACAAAAATTAAAGTTTATCCCAAAGGCTAGGTAGCTCTTTAGCACTGTATCATATAACTATATATATTATATAGGTACATAGTTTTATGACTCATAAGTAAGAGTCATATAACTATATAGTCATATAACTATATAACTATGCCATGGCTTGCCTTCATCCCACAGATTTGTGAGGAAGTTCTGACTGAGCATGCACCTAACCTTGAGCACAGCTCACATACCTTGGGATATATTCTTTCTATGCTGTGCTGCTACAAATCTCAACTAAAGGCAGAGCCTAGCTGTGAACTTGAGAGTGGACATTCAGGTCTGGCTGCAATCTCCTTTATAATCAATCAATAATTTACAAAAGATTGTCTGTGGCTAAAGAATTTCATTAGTAATTTCTGGGAAAGGCTCATCTAATAACAATTCTAGGCTGAAATACATATTAAGAAAGCCAAACCTAATCTAAACTGAATTTTGAAAGCACACTATCCTCCTTTACAAAACTCACTCAGTCACACCAGAAACTTTCTATCCCATAAAGAAGATGTTACCGTGGAAAGGCCACCTGGCCTTCTGTGTCCACAAAAGCCCTTCACGGTCAACCTGCCTTTCAGTCCCTTCTTAGTTTTCATAATTTTCTGTATTCAATGAAAAACATAGCATGAATATGCAATAGGAAAGACAAATAATGAAGCCAAAAAAGAAAGATGGGGGCCCTTGAGGGTGGAAAGAGAAAGGACAGCAGGAAAGAGAACAAGTTGCCCTCAACCAAGAGGGCAGATAGCATTTCTCACCTTAATGTAGGCAGACCTGGTTATATGAACAAAAATATGTCTCCTTTCTAAGACTGCCCCCCAGCCTAAGCATCACAAGCCTCAAAATTAACCTCTCCCATTCCTGCATCCTCCTCAAGGGCACGTTTGGCGTCAGAAACTCTGAGCATCAGGCACATCCATGGAGCTAGATGCTGCTATGGTTTCCATCAATCCAGATGCACTCCTGCAAGCCACCAGGACAATCAGGTCCATTTCTGATGCCCATCCCAGAACTCTCAGGAAGGATCCAGTGGTAATGGGTGGGGCACATTTACCTCTATATTGTTAGGAAACTGCAGAGGTTGAGATCCCAGTGGACCTCATCCCATGTATGAACTAGATTTAACAGTTTCAACAGATTGTTTCTAAAATCTCCAGTTCTAATATCTGACTTGACTTACTCTATAAATGAACAGACTTAGTATCTCATTTTGCATGAAAAATCAGACTTCTGGGTCCAGCTCAATTCAAAGCCCATGCCCTGTTGGAAGAGTCATCCTCTGACTATATCTCCTCATCACTACTAACCCAGGGAGTTCCACTTTCTCTGTAGCTGAGGCTAATGCCACTCAAGGTGCAGAAACCATTCTGAGTTAGGAAACTTACAGTCCTCCTGTAGCATAGTACAATCTGATTGAGCACACAACTTCTGTCCTAGGATGCTTCCCCCAATACACTGTCTTGCCTGCACTGGTTGGAAAAGGTTGGGAGACAGGTTTGGGGATAGGTAGTCTATATTTTTTACGATACCTTATAACAGAGACAAATACAAAAGCCTCAACTGTTTTTTTTTTAATTTAGGTAAGCATGATGTTCCCTTGGATCTTACAGAGGCACCATCTGCAGTCTATGGCCTCCAGGATCATTGAAGGGGACAGGGGATATCAGAAGGAGGCATGAAGCTCTTAGCCACCTCAATCTAGAAGTTACACACATCTCTTGCATTGAGAGTTCACTGGTCAGGACTAATCATATGACCTCTAACAACTGCAAAGAAAACCAGGAAATTTAGAAAGTGACATGAGATATTTGAAGAGTACCCATTCCCTGTGCTGTGTACCCCTCAATATTTTGGGTCTTATTGAATCCATTCAAGCAGCCCCTGGGAACAGAAATAAAGTCTGGGGAAGGCCTTTCTTAATCTTTCTACTCAAGATTAAAAGCAAGAAGGCCCAAGTTAGAGAAAGGCTTCAGAGGTCATGATACATCAGCATTGTATCCTCTGAAACTCTTCTCAATAAGCCTGTAGAAGCTTCTCTACTGTATAGCAAGCTTTGCGGCCTCCAAACACATCTAGAGAAAAGTTAATGGAGTCATGGGCCACCCTGAGCTTACTTTGTCCTGTCTCATCCAACAATTAGTATCTCACTTATGCCCTTTTTCTCTCCTCAACCCTATGGGTTCTTCTGCCATCCTATGGGAGAGGGAAGGTGAAGTATGCTCTGCACAGCTCAATGGTGTAGTTTATGAGGGAGTGCAATCTTTTCCAGACCCAAACCATTACCTCCTGGAGGAGCTGGGCTGCTGAGTCCAGACCCTGGGCAACTCCAGGGAGCCTTGCTTCTTCTGCGATGGACACTCCAGCCATGGAGTGAGGGCTGCACATTGCAAGTCCTGGGAAAAAGGGCACTGGAGTTCCCCACACTTGGTGTGAGAGGGGCTTACATGAAAATCACCCAGCAAGAATAATGCCGACTGCCCCACCTCCTACCTCCTCCCAGCTCCAGTCAGCTCTCAGAAGTCTTCATATAAAGTTTTCTATTGCACAGAATCTAGTTATAGTATGATTTGTAATCACTCATGCACACGTCATGCACATACCCATACAGCTGAACAGAAAATCCACCATGTCTGCTCTGCTCAGTGTGTTGGTTCTACACATGGCAAAGCAAAGGCATTAGCACACACAAGACAGGTGTGATTGGCACAGCTGGCAAAGATGCACAGTAGCTCTGTTAGGCGTGCACAGTGTACTTCTCACATCACAAAAAGCAGCCCCAGGTGCCTGTTTTCCATGGTCTCGTTCCACTCTCCAAAAGAACATCACCGCACATGCAATGCCAATCTCAGGATGCAACAGTGCCCAGGAGCCAGGTCTGAATGTCACTGAGTGGTGTATAGTCCCCTCCCTCCATCCTGAGTTGGGCAGGCCAAGAATGCTCATCCCTCACAGAAGCCAGGAAACCATGGGCACATCTCCCTGCAAGGAAGTTGGGAGCTACTCAGGAGATGGGCTGAACAGGAGGGTCAGAAGCATTTCTGCCAAGATACCTTGGTTGTGGGCTAAGCTCTTTCTGCATGACTGTGTGGACACATGGGGTCTTTGGGCTTCATGGTGAGGGCACTCCCCTGCCCTGGCCCACATGTTGCTCATAAAAACCGTGGAGAAAACGTGAACATGTATGTGCACCAGGCTTCTGCAAGAAGATAGGAAAGGTTATGTGACCTTTAACCATATGAGATCCAGTCTGGGTTCAGGAGTCGGGATGGGAATTGAGTGCCCTGGTGCTAGTGGTGCTCCTCATGGCTTGCAGGCATGTCCCCATATTTTCCACACAGAACCCAATGTGACTGTATGCACCTATGACCACACAGGTGCTTCCTTGAAAAAAATCAAGGGCCCCCTATGCATGGTTACCCATGTCTCCATGGTGACTCCCTGCCAGAGACTACACACAAGTTAAGGGGTATTAAGGACAGTGACTCCTGAAATCAGGATAGCCAGCTTCCTGCCTGTCTTCTTGTCTCAGTTAGCTGTGTAACAGTGGGTATCTGCTTAAGGTTCAATTAATTTTAGAATAATTTGAATATTACTTGTATTGGAAATATTTAGAGTTCATAAATCTGCCTGTGATGAGGACAGCACTGAGACCTGGGCTTGCTCACAGTAAAGGCTCTAAACAACTAGTCTTTGCTATTGTGAAGTTTCTTAACTCACCTCTGTCTTGGGTGCTGAGCAGATATCAAACACAATCGCATCTGAGGTCTTACCCTATATGGGGGCCCACGAGATGTCACGTTGGTCCTTAGTGTAATGAGTTCAGGGTTAGTAGCAGATCTGCCAGATAGCAATAATTAAAACATACAAAAAGCAGAAGACAAACAAGTTGTGTGATTGAGATCATTTGAAAATATCAGATTTTCTAAAAATATGCATTCAATGACAGAGAAATGCTTAAAGTATGCTGAGGTTCAGAAGTTAATGAGTTCTTCTTCAAAAAAGCAGTGAAACCCTTTTGAAAAAAAAACATAAATTGTCTGGGCACAGTGGCATATATCTGTAATCCCAGTGGCTCAGGAAGCTGGGGCAGGAGGATAATTAGTTCAAAGCCAGCCTCAGCAAAATTGAGGTCCTAAGCAACTCAGCAAGACCCTGTGTCTAATAAAATAGAAAATAGGGCTGGGGATGTGTCTCAGTGGTCGAGTGTCCCTGAGTTCAATCCCTGGTACAATAAACAAACAAACAAAAAACCCCCCAAAAAACAAAAATAAAAACATGAATGTTATCTACAAATGTGTGTGTTTATGTGTGAATGTATGTGTGTGTGTTCTGCTTTTATGCCTAAAGCAGTCATACATAAATAACCTATAAACCATGGTAGTGTCTTTATTGGGAATCAAGATAAATTTTTTTTCTTTTATAATTTTTCTTAAGTTTCAATGTTTTCTATGATAAACATATGTGCTTTAATAACTATGAGGTCTTCAATAGTAAATCAATGGTAAGTCACCTGACCTGGCCATACTTGGCAATACAAAAATACAACTGGACCTTTAAGCCAACAATCCACACAGCAGCCACCACTTGGAGCTCTTTTGGGACAGCTGTCATGCATGGAAATGTTAAGATAGAAAATATGTGATCTGGATACAATAGGACGTGTTCCATTATTGCTAAGTTGCCACAGATGAAATTATCATGCTCTCAACTATTTATTGTTCCATTTGATTTTAGAGCAGAATATCAGGCCTTATTTATCAGGATCTTATTTACTACTGGCTAGTAAGACACCAAATGACGACAGAGGGGGGGAGTTTGCATTCACCCTTGCCACATGGGCAATGCCTCTGTTTCACTGATGGTGTGATTCATTTCTTTCCTCATCAAGTGCAGCTCTAAGTTTTGTCTCTGTAATGCACAGATGCCAGATGCTTTCCAAGTTTAGTATTTCAAGCTCCATGGTGATAGTCCCCAAATTAATGCAACCATTCTCCAACATGAAGGCCTAAACCTCAGCCCCAACCCAGGCTCCATGGTGGCGCTTTCTCCTGACCTTGCCAGCTGCTGGCTTTATGAACTAACCCTTGGGAAGCTATTTTCAGCATGCTCTACTGAATACTTGTTGACATGACTGTGCATATCAGTGGCAACTGTATGGGAACAGGGTCCTGAAACTCTGAGAATCAGTCCTGGTGATGCTCATCCCATGGCACTTAGTCCCTCCCTGGTCATCAATTTCATCTTTCAAGATGTGGCAGGTGTCAGATACAAAGTCTTTCAAATGCTTTTTCTCCCCAAAATTCATGCATTGACACCTAACCCCAGTGAGGTGGCCTTGGAGGTTGGGCTCTTTATGGAGATAATTAGGTTTAGATGAGGTCAGGAGAGTGGGGCCTTTATAACAGGCTTAGTTCCCACACAAGAAGAGACAGCCGGGAGCTGGCTTTCTCTCTTCCCCAATGTGAGGACAGCAGAAAGGTGGCCATCTGAAACCCAGGAAGAGGGCCCTCACTGGGAATCAAAGAGCCATCACCTTGATCCTGGACCTCCAGCCTCCAGAACTGTGAGGAATAAATGTCTGCTGTTTGACCTACTTGGTATATGGTGTCTCCTCACAGAAGCCTGAGCTGGATAAGTTGCCCACCAGCTCAAAGGTTAGCATTGCCCATGACCTGCTTGGTGCTTGTAAAAGGTGAGCAGAAGGAACATATTGTCTGTGGCAAAAAATATCTGGAATCAGTGGTTTCTCTGCAGATCCATCTCCACCCAGCAGCACTGTTCAGCTATATGCCCAATGACAGTTCATCCTCAGCCTGGGACCTGGAGTGAAGGCAGGCAGAAAAAGCCCCCAGTCCTTTATATTATATAATTCAGATAACTTACATATATTTCCTTTGCACATATTAAATATGACATTTTGAGCAATGGAAATCTTAAATCTTCAAGATGTCTTAAGACAGATGCAGTTAGTTTGGAATGTTAATACTTCCAATTCCCCAGTGAAGGCACGCAGACACATAACTCAGGGATGGCCCTGGACTTTGAAGTGCCCTGGCCATTAGTACCAGCCCAGTTAGTTTCCATAGTGGCCCTGTGTGGCAGGATTTTTCAGTACCCTCATTTTGCAGAACAAGAAATGAAGACTCAGAGAAATTAAGTCAGCACACAACATCACAAAGCTGATCCATGGCAGAGCTTGAAATCCTAGCCAGATCGTGTAAAAATCTATGACCTAACATCTTTATCCTCTCCTGCTCCTACCATAGAGCTAAAGGCTAATTAGGTTTAGATGAGGTCAAGAAAGTGGGACCTTTATAGCAGGCTTAGTTATAAGCGTGAACATTCTTGGCAATGGCCAACTATCATAGTCCATTCAGGTTGTTAGAAAAAAATAACAGTTTTGTAGGACATGAAGTCTGACATGGAGGGCCTGGAAGACTGGAGTTTAGTGGGGACCCACTTTCTGATTCCTAGGTGTCTTTCTGCTGTGTCCCCACATGCTGGAAGTGGCAAGGAAAATCTCCAGGGTGTCATTTATGAAAGCACTAATCTCAACCACTCGGACATCACCCTTATGTCACAATTACCTCCAAAGGCCTCATCTCGTGACACCATCACACTGGGGAGGGGCAAGATTTCAACATATGACTATGGGGGCCATACATTCAGACCACAGCCTCACACCAGACCTCGATTTTACAATCCATGGAAGGTAAAAGGATACCTGATGCCTGGATCACCCCATGTATAATGATTACCCTGGCAACCAGGTGGAATCCCCTCCTCCAGACTTCAGCTCTGGGGTTTCTGGAATCATTTGTGGACCTGCTGCTGGAAGCAGAGGGATTAAAGGACAGTGGCCAGGGGCTGATGATGGCATTGCTACTTCATTTGTGGCACAGACTTAGGGTGACTCCCTTCCAGGGCTACCAGAGCCAGGCAGCATTGCATTGACCCTTCTGGGCTCCATGTAGCAATGTGATAAAAAAAATAGACTGCAGAGCTGGAGATGGACCCTGGTGCTCTTATTCCCACCTATGAGAATCAGGCAGATAACTAAACCTGCATCCTTGTCTGTAAATGGGGTGCCCACAGTATCTACCCCAAATGCTTAAGAGTAAAAAACTAGACATGAGAACCAGCTTTTCCTTGTGTTCACAGACCCATTATGAACCTCAGATGTTCCTCTGGACAAATGGCCCATTTCTTCTTTGTCTTTCCAGTTACACACTCAAAATGGGGTAGCTGCCATCATGTCAATTTTTAACCAGCATTAATAAACAGGTACATGGAGATGCTGGTCCACTCAGCAAAGTCCACGTGAAAGGATGGAACTGATGAGAATTAGTTGGCATCTTGTCCTCTCTCCCTCTTTCCCACTCAACACAGCCACTCAACACTCCCTGCCCTCCAGTCCTGTTGCTTGGTTCTATGCACTTTGTGCTGCCTGTATTTCTGTCCCACCAGAGTCTCCAAGAATCTCTGCCTCCCACTAAGCCTCAATGGTCTCCCCACCCTTAAATCATTTTTTCTTGATCCTCGTACTTGTCTCTGAAACTAACCCATTAGGATGTCATCAAAGTGTGCTTGGATGGGAATGGGGTTTAGAAAGCATCAGTCACGTAGTGAAATTAAAGAGTGGCCCTCCATTGTGGGGCAAACTCCAGGCATGGTTTGGACACTGGGCTGCAGTGAAGGAGCTGATTAGTTATGCTGTCATTTGTGGCTAATTCCATGCACAATTCACACAGCAGGTGGGACTCTCAGACCACAGATTTAGAAGTGTGCCCGGCACCCAGCTATATTCATTTGCCACAAAAACTTTCCCCCCTCCTCACTAAAATGTGAAATCCCTCTTCTTATTGGGCTAACAAATTTTTTTTTGAAGTGGTGAAATATATCTATCACAGAGAGAAGAGGGAACACAGGCTCCCTCACCCGAAATTCAACACCAAGTGAAAACCAGAACATTTATGCCAAGATGAGGACCCATGGATCACATCTCCTCATCTGCCTCCCAGCAGCAGCCATGACCATTAATTATTTTTTAAAAAATTATTTGCTTTGCAGGACCATGGGTGGGGTGGAGAAGTGAGGGGAAATAAGTACTGAAGGAGAATAAAATGGAGCAAGGTAGATCACTGTCATGCATTGCTGTGTATGTCACAATAAACCCACTACTACGTATAACCATAATGCACTCATCAACACATGGAAGTCCTTTCCTTTTCTTCAGTTGCTTATGCCCATGACATACATATACACAGACGTATATATGCATACACAGTTTGGTCTTATGTGGATCAGATTTTGTTCTTAAAATTAAGAACAAAAGACTCACCCAAGCTAAGCGGTACAAGCTCAATTGCTTTCTTTTTGCAATTGTGCTGTGCCACTTAATACATCTACCCGCTCTCCTGTCAAAGCCACTATAACCTTTTATACAGTGAACTTGTTATCAGCTTCCTGATACATGGTTCTTGCTCTACACCAGCAAGTGCTTCTCCAGGTTATACCAGGAGTGGAAGACCAAGGAGTTCAAGTAGTGGTTCATGCATAAATATTTTCCTCCATTAAGTCATTCCAAGCTGTTTTCTTATGAGGCTGTACCATAAGGACATACCAGTAGATGAGACATCCTTTCATTTCTTCACATTGCAAAATTTTAAACTCTGAAACAATGGTTACAGGACCTCACAGTGACAAGGAACTGGAGAAGTGCTCCATCTCTTTGTGAGGCTGTTTCACAACTCACACAACTTTGGAGAAGGTCTTTGGCCTATGTAAGGAGAGCCCTCTGGAGCTGGTGATGTTTAACTCAGAGTTCTATACAAATACAACCATCCAGGGTGTTTTCTCAGTACTGTTTTTAATACAACTCTTCTTGATTTATCGTGTGTTGGAGAACACTGAACCTTATCTAAAATTGATCTAGGATTTCTTATTTTCTCATTTGTCATCTGTCTCACCCTGCAGGTCCATGCTGTCATCACACAGTAAGGTCACCATCAGCCACAGGAGTTACTAAGCATTTGAAATGGATCTAGTTCAAATTGAGAGGGGAGCATGTGTAAAGACATACACTGGATCTCTGAGATTTAGTAAAAAAAGAGAAAAAAATTTAAATATATTATTAGTCATTTTTTAAAAAATTTTAAGTTGTTGATAGACCTTATTTACTTATTATTTATTTATATGTGGTGCTGAGAATCAAACTCAGTGCCTCACATATACCAGGCAAGTGTGCTATTGCTGAGCCACTGCCCCAGTCCTTATTAGTCAATTTTATGGTAACACATATAGAAATGAAAATGGTTTATATAAATGGGCCAAATAAAATACATTACTAAAACTAGTTTCTGTTCTGCTTTTAATGTGTAACAAACTACACATGTGGCTCCCGAGCTCAGTGCTATGAAGACTGAGAGCTCCAGTAGGCCTCTACAGCCTCTCCCCCTTACTAATCTTACTCTCACCTCCTACAGCACATTCTGCACTTGAAAGACACTTGCTAAGAACATCAGCCCCAAAACACTTAAATGTGAAACAGTTTCCTACAACTAGAATTGGGCAAAGTTTTACCTTGGATGTCTCCATTCAGGTTAAAAATTAAACCATATGTGTTTGGATTTGAGATGGATTTGTAATGCAGGGGAGGGGGCTTTTCCAGCTCACTGTCTGCTATCTCTGGAAAAGATAAATACAAACTAAAAATAAGAGCCTTAGTGCTCCATGTCAAAAATAAGGGAAGAGATTTACCTCCTTTAACTCTCAAAGCATTTATGCTAGAAAACTTGGGGATTTAAAATATTTCCTCCTGTCTCTAAAATGTACATACACCTTCTGAAAACTCAGTGGGCTCCTCGTCATCTTTATGACTTGGGAATGTCTTTCTTAAGGTTCTGGGAGCCACCTCTTTATAAATAGACTTTGAAAGATAATGCTAAGCCTCCCCATTTCTGTAGGAAAGACAGCTTAGCTGCCTCAAGTGCATCTCTTTAAAATGCAAAGCCATCCTCTGTGACAAAGATATCAATCAGTAAGCTGCTTCTGTAGATAAAGCCAAGCCTGCAACAGAGATGTCACCTGTCCCCCAACACCTGGTGAACTCAGGATGAACTATGGACAACAGATGGCAGGCACCATTTTGCCCTCTCACTTGGGGACCAGGTATCTAGTGCACATTTGCAGAGCACTTAGTCTCTCCTGCTATCCAGGGATCTGTCTTTGCAATGCCCTTATGTGTTGCCTGCATGGCACATCCCCCATGACTGAGCACATATTAAATAATACAAATGCATTCTACAGCCTTTATTGTGAGCTTATTGGCTTAAGAAAACTTGGTTTTTAATTCTATTCCAATGCTTCTCTCAAAACTTTAAACACTCTGTGTGGCTAACTTGTTAAATGTCACCATAAGGGAACAAGAATGAGGGAGAAGGATAAGTCAAGAATAACTTTGAAAAAAACAAATTCTTAAAAAAATTATCCTGTTATCTGCAATTCCCACTCGAAGTTTGCAGCCAAACTAGGATGCTTAGCTCAGCAGCAGTGGCTGCTATCAGGGAAGATGGTAACAGTTCACTCTCAAAGGGAAATCTCAAGGAAGATTCAAATACCTTAATGACCCTTTCTGGATTCTACCAAAGGGCTCTTTGTCCCGCCACCACACAGTCTGCCCTGCTTACCAGGTGGCCTGTCGACCGGCCCCTAGCCCATTACTACTCCTGTGCAGGGGGCCCACCAGGCCCCACCCCACCCTTCATGCCCTCTCATTGCGAGCACAGCCTCTGACGTGAGCTAAGCAGGCCTCAGCTGAGTGGTGCCCTTATTGTTCTGGCTACAGACGCCATGCCCAGGCAGCACCAGGCCCTCAGGGGACCCAGCATGACTCCAGAAAGACAGGGGCAGGACGTCTGCACTCCCAAGCCTGAGCCCTAGGAGTGGGGAAGGTGGACACCAAAGGACACACACGAATGCACGTGGGTCGCTGACGCTTGGGGACTGTGTGGACCCATGTGGACCCGCGGGCAGCGTTGTGGGCCAAACTGGGTTAAGCATGAGTAGTGTGACCACCGGGAACCTGGAAGCCCACTGTGATCATCAGGCATTCCTGGTGGGGAATAGGCCAATTACTGAGGCACTCCGCACTCCCAGGGGCCGCCAGGTACACACAGGCTCAGGTGCACTGGACCTCGAATACTATGCATCTCTGCCCGAGGGC
This sequence comes from Callospermophilus lateralis, assembly GCF_048772815.1. Taxonomy (NCBI): domain Eukaryota; kingdom Metazoa; phylum Chordata; class Mammalia; order Rodentia; family Sciuridae; genus Callospermophilus; species Callospermophilus lateralis. The sequence continues at coordinate 5,359,159 of NW_027514380.1, read as the reverse complement.
TCTAAGGTCAAGTCCACCTCCTGGGCTGCTTCAGGGGCATGGCTCCCACTCAGCCCAGAGCCCAGCTGCAGAGCCTGAGGGTTCCCAAGTAGAGGCTGGGTGAGAGTATTGATGGTGAGAGGAGGTGGACACAAGTTGACCCCCATGCAATGGGAACAGTGAGGCAGCCTAGCTTTTCATCAGCTGAATTCATAGGGCTCCCAATGTGAGGATGATCACCAGGTCCTCCTCTCCATTGACTCTGAGACTCTCCAAGTGCAAAACAGGGAAACATCTGATTCACAAACCGGAGATCACACTGTGGGAGCACGCAGCACTGTCCAAGTGTTTCAATGAAAATGGTGCTGAGTTCTAAAGTCTTCCTCCTGCTCTCAGGCCTGACTGACTCCTGTGCACTTACTCATCAGGCCTCAAGCTCCCCAGCTCCAGCAGCACATCCCTTAGTGCATTCTCCATCATGCACTGGAAAATACTTGATGAGGAATAGATTGTTCAGTATTTTCCAGCACATGATGGAGATCCAAGAATATGGAATTTTTATGTTTAAATCTCTGTTTCTCTGCTCCTTAAGTGACAGGCAGGCTTGAGTGCAAGGCAGACCCCTACACAATTCACTTCATGCTGAGTGTGGACAGACCCAGCATGGTATAGCCAGGAGCCTCACAAGCAAATAGAGGGTGCTTTGAGCAACCAGAACCATGAATTCACTTTGAGAGAAGGAGACATATGAAGGTACAGAATATGACAAGGTGACTTGGAGAGAAGGAGGCTTGGGTAACACAGAGGTCAGAACACAGCAATTTCACCTCTGCTCTCCTTCATCCCTCTGCCAGTCTGTGAGGTGATAAGTGAGCATTAAACATGAGGATCACAGTGTCAGGCAAAGTGCAAATTGTGATAATTGCCTTCTACAATAAATGGACTCATGTAACTTCAACTTTGATTCATTAAAAACTAATAATTGAAGGCTTTTATGCCTAGTTAATTTTCAGTTCACTAGAACATGCTGTTCTCCAAGCATTTCAGTTGGTTAAATTTAACTGAAAAGTTCACATAATTGTCTCCTCCATTTTTACATTTATGAAAAAATATAGCTGGTGTCCTTCAAACTCAAACGTGGAGGAGCAGAATCAACATTTCACTAGAAGACTGAATATACTCCAGGGTTCACTTACCAGTATCCTCCCATCCCCAAAATAGAGCAGCACAATTACCACAGCACCTGTCTCTCAATGTTTCTACCTGTGGAGGGGTGTCATCCCTGATGAGCATGAGTCATGATTGGGGCCAGTGAAGCTCTACACCAATCCATGTTGGTTCAGTCACTTGAATTCCCAGCCAGACACTTGACAGGATGGTTTATCCCCAGCCTGGTTGCCAGCCAGTCATCTAGAGATTGTGTCATGCACAGAAGGGATGGGGCAAGACATAAATTTTGGGAATGTGTACTTATTTTTCAAATATTCTTCAAGGAAGGGGGCAATAGAAGATTTGCAGGGTTGATAGTTATTAAGCTTCCTTTACACTCCAGAAATTGAAATAATTTGATGTGTATGGAAATGCCCATTTTTTGGTGACTTTAAGACAAGGTGACAAGCATAAATTATTTGCCTGCCATATCTATTCACTTCTGCAGTCCAGCTGGGCAAAATAACCGGGAGGTGACAAGCAACTTGAAGGTTGAAGTGGGAACTGCTTTATTTCAGGGAAACTCAGTGGGAACTGAGCGGGCACTGAAGGTAACGAGAGCTGGAGGAGAGCAGAGGTATGTATACCTAAGTGATGACACACAGCTTGACTCAATTAGCATCATCTAGATACAGCAATCAGCCAATAAGGAATCTCTATCATCTTAATGGCTCGATGGTGTTGCTTCACAAACTACTCTTCCTGGCAAACTGCCAGGCGCCATCTTGACTTGGTTGCGGCCCTCAACAATTCACAATATCTCCTGAACCAAAGATGTTAAATCCACATTTAATAATAAAATTAAACAAATATTAGGGCTGGAGGCTGATCTCAGTTAGAGAATATGGCATTAAGGTCCAATCTCCAGGACCACAAAAAAATTACCATCTTTATTTTCGACTTATTCCTCAAAACCCCAAGAGACTTAGAATCCAATACAAAATATTGACCGAGAATCTACTCTGTGCTAAAAAGAGCTGAGTTTAATTGCAAGGAAACATGTGCAGCAACAAGCAGTGTCACCTAGTGCCACGACCTGGGGGGATGAAAGCATCAGAGGACCAAGGGAATCCCATGTCAGAGCTCTTAGTGTGGAGGAGTAGAAGAATCCAACAGCAGAAAATGGAGAGAGCGCAATGGTGATTTGTATCTCCAAAGACCTCATCCGTCCATTCACCACGTCAGCAGCAGCTTCTGGGCTCCACTCAACATAAACAGAGACCCTGTCATTCATCCCTGAGTGGGAGTGAGAAGCTTGGGAAACTAGGTTTGTAATATAGATATAGATATAGATATAGATATAGATATAGATATAGATATAGATATAGATATAGATATAGATATAGATATAGATATAGATAGTGAGGACACCTTCATTCTCGCCCCAGCTGAGAAGTCCTTGCTTGTAGGTAGATTCTGGACCCTGCAGTAATTGAAGTGTCTCAACCCAGGCTCTGCCTATACACTGCAGGTATTTAGAGAGATGCCCCTCCCAAAGATTGGGTTTTACATTTCTCTCCAGAATTTACATCGAACCTGAGAAGCTTCTCCCAAGTTTGCAAAGAGTAAGTTTCTGCCACTCATTGAAGAAGGGGCTCAGGAGAGAAGTAAAGAAAATGGTTCATCCACACCTGAGATTGTAGACTGTGCCCGAGAGCTGACTAAGCATGGTTCACAAACTCAGGATTAGAACCTCAGTTAAGGATTCTGGTGGCATTTTCCTTTGAGTGAGAGTGGTCATAGGGCAGATTGCCTAGCGAAATGTGGATACCTACCCTGAGCAAATCCCTTTTGTGAGTCTCAGTATAAAACTGGACAAGAAAAGTAGAGCTGACTTCCTGGTCATTTTGTGTGAAATATGTGTGATAATATATGTAAATGCCTAGAGTCACAGAAAATATGCAGGAAGAGCTGTGAGTGCAGTTATCACTTTCACTACCAATGTGTCATCATCTCTCCATGGGATTTAGAAGAACTGGTGTTCAAGTGTGTTGGTTTCCTATTGCTACTGTCAAAAATAGCTACTGACTTGCTGGCTTAAAACAAAATAAACTTACTATTTTATAGTCCTAGAGGACTGAGTCTGAAATAGGCTTGCTGGGAAGTACAGACTGAATGTGTGTTTCCTCCCCCAAATGTATAGGTTAAAATCTTGACCCCAGTGTAATGTTCCAGGTGGCAGTGACCTTGGGATGTAATTGGCCATGAATGAGACAAACACTATACAATCGAAGCTTGCCCACACCCCTTTCTGCCATGTGGGGACCAGAGGAACTGAAAGCCACCTCACAGACCCACAGCATGACCTCCCTCCTTCCCCAGGATGAGAAGCGAGCTCCTTTTGTTAACATGTCCCCTCTCTGTGGCCCTGAGGCTAGAAGCCTGAACCTAGTCATTGGTGAGGCTGTGTTCCTTCCAGGGGCTGTGGGACAAGAGTGTTTCTTGCCCTGGCAGCTCCTAAGGCATGGCTGCCTTCCTTGGTTCCTGGCCATTCCTCTTACTCTCACCTTAAAACCAGGATCTCAGCAGCCACCAACTCTCCCTCCCCTTTGTCACATTGCTCTGCCTCTGATGCTCCCATTTGTAGGGACCTCGTGATTATCCTGGGCCATGCAGCTAATGCAGGGTGATACTGTCTGAATAGTCTTGCTTAGCCACATCAGCAAAGCCCCTTCCATAGTGTGAGGCAGTATTTACTGGGTTTCAGAGCCAGAATGTGGACACCTCAGGACACCCTCATCTGTCTACCACAGAACAGCAGACATAAAATTAACCAAGACCAGGAAAGAACTGCAAATGATGTTCATTGTGGCTCCTTCACCCTGACTCTTCAATCAGCCCACATCCTGGTGACTCTCCAAGATGTGCACCATGAGAGGCTCCAATCTCTCACTACTTGGGGCTTTGTGCCAAGGCACCATGGGAAGACACTTATTGTTTGTCACACCAGTCCAGCTCTCATTTTTAAACAAATAAATATCCATCTGGCACCTGGGGGAGCAATGCACAAAGTTGGTAACAATGCTCTCCCTTTTGGGTTGGTGGAATAAAACAGCAGGAGAGGAGTAACAAAGATCAGCTTCTGGGGGTGGAGGAAATTGCTGGCCAACTACATGGCCCAAAAGACCCCTTGGTAATGCCCTGCACTGCCTATGCTGGGGTGGGCTGGTTGTTGGAAGAAAATAATATCATGGGGGTGGAGGGGTTTCTAAAATTCTGAACAGACCAATAGGAGTAAGAAAATTGGGTTAGTAATCAAAAATTTCTCAAGAAATACAATCTTAGAACCAAAGGGCTCCACTGGTAACTGCAGATATGTTCATAAGAATTAACATGATACTTCTCAAATGCTTTCAAAAAATCAAAGAGGCAACTCTTACAGATTGTTTTTTATGAGGCCACCCCTTGGTTGAAAACACATTTGACCTATCAGGTAATGTGATAAGCCACATTAACAATGAGGGTGAACCTCACTCAATTGCCTCAAAAAAGGCAGGAAATATGTTTGACAAAAATGAACACATTTCATGAAAATAAAACAAAACTCTTAGCAAAATATATATTGCTGGGCGAGGTGGCACATGCCTTTAATCCCAGTGGCTCAGGAGGCTGAGGCAAGAGGATTGCAAGTTCAAAGACAGCCTCAATAAAAGTGAGACTCTGTTTCTAAATAAAACACAAAATAGGGCTGGGTAGATGGCTCAGTGTTTGAATGCCCCTGAGGTCAATCTCTGGTACCCCCCCACAAAACAGTATGTATAGAAGGAATTTACATGAACATAATGAGACTTTTAGAGGAAAATTCCAAGCAAACACACTTACTTGTGGAGAACAAAGTTTTTCCCTAAGTTCCAGAATAAGGCAAGAATACCTGTTCTCAATACCCATCCTTACCAGCCAAGGAGATTGTAAAAGAAAAAAAAAAACATCCAAATTGGATAGAAAGAACTAAAGCAGTCTCTCTTGACAAATGACATGTTCTTATGTATTGAAGATTCTAGATGTGCCATTCAAAAAATTTGTTATGACTAATAAATTTAGTAAAGTTGGATAGCAGACTTTTATTATCATTATCAGTGCCAAACAAGACTTTAAATCAATTAAAATATTTCATTTAGGATAAAGTTACTTTCACATTTGCTACAATTACAGTAAATATGTTTCTTTGTATAAAGGGACAGTCTTTGGAACTTAAAATATCCCCGACTGCAAGATTACATATTTAAAACTCTGTTTGTTGCTCATATAAGAGTGGATTACTCAAATTAAATGTTATACTCTCTCTAATAAGATAAAATGGAAATAATTCACTCATAAGATTCATAAACCATCTTTGTTTATAAAATTCTATCCTAAGAATTATAATTTCGGGCTGGGGATGTGGCTCAAGTGGTAGCGCGCTCGCCTGGCATGCGTGCAGCCTGGGTTCGATCCTCAGCACCACATACAAAACAAAGATGTTGTGTCCGCCGATAACTGAAAAATAAATATTAAAAAATTCTCTCTCTCTCTCTCCCTCTCTCACTCTCTCTTAAAAAAAAGAATTATAATTTCATTAAGCTTCAATTGGAGCAAATGTCTAATCACTTAAGTAAAAGCACTTACGTAAACTAAAAATGAGAGCTACATTATTTTTGAAGGCAGATAAAAAGTATTGTCAGGTTTCTTGTTGTGCTTCTTGATGTTCAGTAGCAGACTCTTTTGAAGGTGGAATCAACCCTGAAGGGAAATAACTTCTACTTTCAGAATGCAGGGGAGGGAGGAAATCCAGCCCTTTAGGGGGGATAATGAGGAAAACCCCATGGTCCCATTGAGAATGGAAGGGGGTGGTGGGACCATTGGAAAATATTCTTGAGGTGCTCCATACATGTTTTCTGAAGGAGGTGGAAGAAAAAAAGTTTTTCTCTTGAACTTACTCCTTTGATCAACTGGAAACAATGGACCTCTGATTGGAGGGAAAGGTAAGAAAGCAAATCGAGAGTCAGTTGCTTGGTTTTCAGCACAGAGAGATGAATCAGTTACATTGGAATCACCAAGATCAATTTTGGTATCATTTCTATTGGTTTTAATTTCTGAAGATGAGGCCCATCCAATTTATCCAGAGGCAGTATAGTGGAACTTCTGAGTTCTGCTGATCTGGATGGTCTATGACCATAATTAGAATAATGTCCATCTTGCCTTTGTAGAGGAAGATGTAGATCAGAATATGGTTGGCCTGGTGGAAGGGTCATTATCCTATGGCCCTGTTCTCATGGAGGTGCCAAGGGCCCAGCACCAGAAGGTGTGGTCTGCTTTCACTTATCCTATCACAGTTTGATTCTCTTCTTGAACTGCTGGTCGGATTGTCCAGAGGATTCTCTGGGCCCCTTGAGCCTCTTTCTCCTCCCATTGGCACCAAAAGTGAGAGTATGAATGGACCCTTCTTTTCCACATGAGAAGGTCTTATTTCACATGAAAGTAGAACCAATTGTGAGGAATCATTTGGGGAATTCTGTCTCTCAAAGGCTGTGTTTGAAATATCAAGCACAGAAGGATCTTTTTCTACAAGTTTAAATTTGAAATCCATTTCAGTTTATTTTTGTCTATTGTGAGCATTTTGTTTCCTTAAATCACTGAGGTATGTTTCAGCACTCCGAGCTGCCAACTCATTATCATGAGCTTTTTTCTCATAGTAAATAAAGTGACCCTGATAAGAACAAATGGTTCTTTCCAATTCTTCAAGATCGTTGGCTTGCTTTTTATAAGTTTCCAGTGGTTTAGTTATATGGCTGATCTTTTTTTCCACATTGAAACATTTCCCTTCTTACACTACCTGGTAATTTTCCCCTTATTAAAAAATTTGGAGTTTCATTACATTTTCTTGATATACTTGCATCATGACTTTAAGTGTATGCTAAAGATTCTGATTCTCACTTTCAAAGTGTATTTTCTGATTGCAAAGATGCTTGTTCTGTCTTAAGATCTTTAATATATTTTATTAGGTCTTCCTTTGTTTTATCTACTTCAGATAAAAAAGTAAGAATTTTATTTCTTTCTATTTCTAAGCTTTTAAAAGAGGCCTTTAACTTAGCATCATATACCAGTTCTTTCAAAGCTCCTTTTGGATGATCTTCTAAGTCAGCACAAATGTCTGATTCACTTTTCATTTCCAATTCCAAGTTACCACCATCAGTTAGGACTTCTCCAAGCACAGGAGCCCAATCTTTTATCTGCAGCAAGTGTTCAGTCAGAGACATAATGTGATTTTCTTTATTTCTTAGAACTTGTTCTGCATGTATTTAAAGTGTTCAAATGTCATTTTCTGCTTATTAAGGCCATTCACTTTTTCTATTCATACTTCAACTTCTTGTAAAAGCTATTTCTGACTTTCCTGAAGATGGGAATTTTCATTCAAAGCCTCTTTTATTGCTACCATAACTCCTTCTTTATTTATTTGACATATCCTCAAGGTTGTTTTACTTTCAGGTATTTATTATTTGAGGAATTTTGATTCATCTACTAGGGACTTAATTCTTTTTTATATATATATCCCCCTATCAATTAATCCTGTTGAGAATGTTTAGTTTTCTCTTTTTGTAGCTCTTTTTCCAGAAAGAGTATTTATCCTCATGTTTAGATACAGATCTATCCAGGTTTTCATATATTGCCTCCAAGTATTCTGCTTTTATTCTATACTCTTTCTCCAAAATGGCAACCTTTAAAGATGACTCCAAGCCATCTTACTCTTTTTAACATGGCTAACTTTTTCAAGTAGTTCACACTTTTTTTCAATTCATCCAGAAAGTTTTAGAGAAAGCTTTTTTTTTCTCTTCTAGTGTAACACCTGCTTCTCATAGATTGATAACTTCTCCTCAAAAATAAGAGAAGAATAAAAAATCCAATAGCTGTACATCTCATCAACTCCCACGGACAGCCATAAAGATTAGAATATTTTTCCATGTCTTCAGACAATGCAGACCACAATCCTACTTACTTCTTCCTCAAGTATGACTGAGGGGCAGCTGTTGCTCCTCCATCATAATAAGGCTACTTTGGCTATTTCCTCCACAACCAAACCATACCCAGCCATGCCAAAACAGGCTGTGAAATCTCAGGCCTTGTTCAGGAACAAGCCTGCACCAGGCAGTGAAGCAGACCATTGTTAACCAGCAGGTAGGGGTGCCTTCAGACATGGGCATAGGGAGCCCCAGTCATGGGCTCCCAGAGGCCTAGCACACTCATGCTGACTGTCAGAGACATCTTGGCCCCTTCCCTATGCTGTGAATCCTGAACCAGTGCAGGTTCAAGCCTGTCCCAATCAAGCCATAGAGAAGTCCTCTCCAGGTCACACACTAATTGGATTGGTTTAGGCGAGGCCAAGGCAGAACTTATTATGTGCCATTCTATAGAGTCATAATATTAAGTTATTATACATTTATAATCAGCAAGTTGGCCACTATAAATATATAGCAAAGAAAAAAATAAGTGAGATCCTTTCTCAAACAAAACAAAATTAAATTTTTCATGGGATTCTCACATAGACACAGGGGACACCAGGGTATTCAATAGGAAGCAGTGTTTATTTGTGTGCATCCAGCCTCAGTGGACTCATATCCAAAGGCTATGAGTGTAGGGAATGATCCCTAATATATTCTGGTTAGTTTCCTTTTATATACTAGGCTTTGTCTTCATATAAGGTAACACACATTCCTGTTTGGCATTATATTTCTATACTACAAAGTAGCAAGAATGTTCAAAACTGGTTTCTGGAGGGCTCACAATGATACAAATGGCATCTTGTTCTCTTTCATTTGTTCTGAGAAATCTCTACAACAAAATGTAGCCCAGTGGTAAAGCACCCCTGGCTTCTATTCCCAGTACCAAACCAAGCAAATATCAGATGCACTTCATTTAGAGCAGAGAATTTAGCATTATAATGAGTTAGGTTGAGCAAAATTTACCCTGGGTCACTTAGAAAAGGAGCTATGTATCTTTGGCTTGTTTAAGCTGGTTCTTCCAGGTCTTTTCTAAAGAGCTATTTCTGAAACAAAGAAACAATTTCAAGTGCTGTTAGTGGTGAGCAGCTCTCTTCCTGCAATTACAGGTGTTCCTAAGTTCCTGCCTGGCAGATCACTACTTTGCAGACTTTTAATGGTGGGGAGAAAAGTCAGAAGGGAGACAGAGCTTGAATTCTTGGGGTATCCCTTTTCTCTTACTATTCTAATCAATGTCATGGCATCATCTCCAGTATTTGAGATGCAGAGAGTTTAAATGGCCTCCAAATCTAGATATTTTGTTAGGTGCAGGGTAGGATCTCCCTCCCTGAGGTAGTAGTTACTCTTTGAGGGGGACTAAAATCTATCTGAGTGTCAGCCACTCACTATTCTCACTTACTCTACCCACTGGTATCAGAATCAGGTTTCTCTCTCATAGCTCATTGCCCAAGGCCCAGTTGACCCAGGAGACCTTAAAGGATAGTTCTGTGGGAGTGGGTGGAGCCACTCTGCATTCTACAAAGGGACACATTTGTTGTGAGAGGATTCAGTGATAGGAATGACCTGCATGTTTTCTTCTAGATCATCTTGACAGTGGGGTTGTGATGGATGCAGTCAGGTCTCCTTTAAAGCAGCTGTTATTTGTGGGTAGAGACAGACCCAGAAATCTGTAGTTCTGGACTAGAGAGGAGAAAGTATATTTGGGCACATTGTAGAGAAATTGCTGGTTATGGGTACAAACAGAGTGGGGAAGCTTGAAAATGTCTCTGAAGATCTTTCTGGGACACTTGGTGAGAAGTTCCAAGAGAAGAGACAGAACTCCTGACCCACCAGCTTATGAGCCATCACTGCTCAAATGCCATAGATTCAAAGCTACATCTTGATGCAGTAGCAACTGCTGTAGTCTGACTGCAGCAAAATAACAGTGGGGTAATGAACAACTTGTGTACATTGATACAACAGGAGTGGGAGCCGTTTATTGTAGGACCAGAGGGGTATTTATACATTCCACACAGCTTATCTTAATTAACATAAACTAGATACAGCAGTCAACCAATAAGAAATCTCCACACTTAATGGCTCGCTGGTGACACCTCACAAACCACTCCCCCTAGCAAAATGCCAGGCGCCATCCTGACTTGTTTACAGATTCTAACAGCAACTGCTAAGTAGTTAGTGACTGAAGCACAGAAGGCCAGAGCAGTTCAGGTCTTGGTGGGAAGGTTTCATGTCCCAAGCTTGCTGGTCACTCAGTGGTGTGATCAAGAGGTGGTTGCCAATTTCTCCAGGCATTCTATAGAATACATGGAAGGATCCAAAAGAAAATTACTGAGTTTTAATGCCTGTCATGTGTGTGGGATGCAAAGCCATCTTATTACAATGCTAAGGAAGTAAAATATGCTCAATCTATATACTTTCCTTGGAACCAGAGCCCATAGCTGGTGCTGTGATCCAAATGAATGTGCACTCAGGAAACTGGACAGTGCCTGAACCCACAAATACATCCATCTGAAGGTTTTCTCGTACTTCAAGAGCAGGGATTTCATAGGCCTTGCTGAGCCCTCAGACCAACTCTGAGCACTTAATTGGGACTCAACAGATACAATATTGAGTCAGAAATGTTTAAATAGGTAGAAATATGGGTGGTAATTATCTCTTTGCAAGCCAGAAGAAACTAACTATGGTTAATCTGAGCAACATGTGATTAGATAGAGATCAAAGCAGGAGTAGGAAGCTCTGTTTTTGCCCAGGATTGGCAGTCCAGGCAGCCAGCAAGACAGGAAGAGGCCTCACAAAGGAACACTGCCATGACATATAGGGATGAGAACAAGGATCTTCTGCATGAAGCACAACATATGCTCTTTTCAGTGATTTGTCCCTGCATTAAAAAGGGAAAAGTTAACTGGCCCAGTGTGGATTTTACCAGCAACAGAATGGACCATGTCTAGTGTGGAAGAGTATTTCTAATTTAGGTAAAGAAGTAGAGTGCTATTATGAAAGAGTAACTGAGAGATAGACAACAAAAAAAGGCTATAAAAATTATATATATATATATATATATATATATATATATATATATATAATGCAAGAGATGTGTCCTCTCAGACCATAGTACTTTCCCTTCAGAATAAATATATATATTCTCAGTGGTCCAAGAAGACAGTGGTATCTACATGCTGCACTTTATCCACTCAGCATCCTACAGAAGCCAAGAAATTTCCACCCATCTTTGCTCTTTGTTAAATATCATTGGTAATTCAGGTCATAGGAACAAATTGCTGCATCTTTGTTTAAGTTAACTTGCCATCACCATCGATCTGCTGTAGGTTGGTCTTCCTCATGTGCTTGAGCACAAAGCTCCCAGATGCAGGTGGTTGCAACAGGAGCTGAGATGATGTCTCAATGACTAATGGCCTCATCACCAAAATGGAATCCAGCTACAGAGAACTGTTGGCACACACAGCCATGCTCTATGTACATGATGCAGAAAAGCTGAAGGGAAGTGATGATGTGGAATGAGCATGCAAACTTACATCCACAAAGTGAGAAGGCACTCAGTTTTAGTTTTATAATCTCTGTACCACCTTTGATTGAGGAGACAGACCAGCACAGAGCAAGAGATGTCAGTCACCTCTAATGTAGGGGCTTCTCACATATGTGCACCCAGACACCTGATATAATCAACAACCAAAGCAGGAGGTCAATCAGTAAATCTGTGAAGGGACACCAAGGCCCCCCTCTGCCACCATTCCAGGCCTTCCACCCCATTAGTGCATTTACAGTGAGAGCCACAGGTTGTCTTTTGCCTTCCCAGTCATGGGGCTTGGTTGACAGATCAGTTTCACAAGGGCACATTCAAACTGTGCCTCCTCACAACAGGGAGTGTGACAGGCTGGCCTCTGAGGGCAGCTCCAATTGGTTCTTGAAGACATGTTGGGGTAGAAATTCTGGTCACCAAGCAAAACAGATGGGAAGAGCAGGAAGAAGTTGTAATGGCCCAGGGAGGTGTTAGCGTTTCTGGGAGCCACCAGGAAGTACCAGCATGGGGTGGCTGGAGCAGCAAATATTGTCTGAAAGGTCTGGAATCCTGAGGTGTTAGATAATGCCTCAGCAGGGCCCTGATTCCTCTGGAAGCTTCAGAGAAGGGTTTGCCCTAGCTCCTCTCTGAGTGCCTGATAGTTCTTTGGATGAGGCAATGGGGTTCAGGGTCCACATGGCACCCTTACCATATGCTTCTCTGAATCTGTGTTCAATTTTCTCTTCTGATAAAGTCCCCAAGTCATGTTGGATTAGGAGCCCAGCCTGCTCCAGGATTACTTAATCTTAATCAGCTCTACTTGCAATGATTCTTATTTCCCATTCAGGTCCCAGTCTGAAGAACCAGAGGTGGAAACTCAGGAGCAGGAGAGATCACCATCTAAGCCAGGCATTGCCTTAGGTGGGATATCAACTTTGCTGGGAGCCATCAGCCAAGTGGGTATGACAATTTCCTTGCCAGCATACCCCCATGTTTCTTTAGTGGAAGGACTCATGGAAATAGGACATTTTGCAGAAACATTGCATGTAAGGTGACCTTGCTCAAGGACCAGGGCGGATCCATGTTTAGGGTGTTCCCGGTTTAGCATAATCCGAGATTAGGGTGTTCCCCATTTAGAATAGGGCGTATCCTGCTGCCTGAGTTCCTCTTGAGTTCTTAGGGATTAAGACAATATATTTGGGAGATAGAAGCCCGGTGGAGGTGTGGATTTGGGCAGAGAACGTGGATTTCCCCAGAACATGTTTGTAGAGTGCCGGTGACAGTTTGGGAATAAAGAATTGCTGTTTGAATCTACAAATCTGTGAGTGGCTCGTGATTTGTGCCCAGCCAGAGACTGCAGCATCTGGTGGCTCGTACGCGTAACACCTGAAGCTTGGGGGTAAGTGAAATCTCTTGCCCCTGAGGGAAGCGAGAGAATGGGTGACCATTTCAAAAAACAATGTGTTCTTCTTTTGATTTATTTTGTTTTTGTTTCAAGCTGCCTATCCCTAGAAATTTCTCAGGCAAACTGGAAAAAATGGTTGACTAAAGGTTTGAAGTTTGTCGGCCCTGAGGAATAGAAAATTGATACAACGATTTTTTATTCCGTTTTTGTTTCATTCAGTTTCAGTTTTGTTTTGTGTTATCTTATTGGGTTGCATTATCTTTATAGTAGATTAAAACAAACTGAAAAGATGTTAAGTATATTGTTAGAGGTTCAGAACATAGAGAAAGACATTTTAGATCAAGCAAAATAGAAGGTCTCTCGAGCTAGTCAGACAGAGGAAGAAAATTTAAAGGAAAAGGGGTTGTTAGGAAAAAGGCCACAACAGGAGGCTGTTACTAACTCCGTTTTATCACAAGAGGGCATAATTCAACCAACAGCCCCACTGATAGAGACAGCTGAGTGGCCCTCAAACCCTGTAGTTGATAAATGGAATCCTGAGACAGGACCTCAAAGATTAGCATGCCCTGTACTTGAACAGGTAGGAGGGCAGCGAATTCATCATGCTTTAGATTTTAAAACAGTGACGCAGTTAAAGGAGGCTGTAACAACCTGTGGTCCCCAAGCTCCCTTCACGGTAAGCATGGTCGAGTCCATTACTAACTTGGACATGACGCCAGCAGATTGGGCTAGCATGTGTTAATTTGTGCTAAATGGAAGACAATATTTGTTATGGAAGGTTGCCAATGAGGAATTTTGCATGGAGACAGCTAGGTGAAATGCAGCAGCTGGTTACCCTCAAAGAAATCTAGAAATGTTATTAGGAAAAGGACCTTATGAGGGTCAGCGGCAATAAATTGAAAATTATCCTGCTATATATGCACAAATTGCTGCAGACGCAGTTAGGGCATGGAAGACTTTACAAGGACATGGAAATTTACAAGGTCAGTTATCTAAGGTAATACAGAGAGCTAATTAACCTTACGCTGACTTTGTAGATAGGCTAATTAAAATGGCTGCCAAAATTTTGGGGGATACGGAACAAGCAATGCCATAATAAAACAACTGGCTTATGACCAAGCAAATCGTTGCTGCAGAGAGGTTATTAGACCATGGAGACATGAAGATTTAAACACATATATTAAATTATGTAGAGATATTAATGAACAAGGGCAAGTCTTGGCAGCTACAGTACAACAGGCTTTAGATGCCAGGCCAAAAACATGCTATGGTTGTGAAGACACAGGACATTTTTAAAAGGTATTGCCCCATAAGAGGAGGGTTTAACAAAATTAGGTATCAAAGAAATAGAATACCGGGTATTTGCCCACAATGCCGTAGAGGGAGACATTGGGCTAATGAATGCCGTTCTCAAACCACCATAGAGGGTACTCCCTTATCAAAAAACAAACAAGGACCAGGTATTTACCCACGATATCATGGAGAAAGGCATCCGGCTCCATTGTCAAAAAACGGACAAGGGGGCCCAATGCTCCGGGGCCCACAACCACAAATATACGGGGCAGTGGAGGAACCCAGAAACACCATCCGGGTAGTGCCCAGGACACATTGTCCATTGAATCCCTTATCAGACAAACCCGAGGGAGCACAGGATTGGACATCTGCACCTCTGCCAGAGCAGTACTAACTCCAGAGATGGGAGTTCAAATCATTCCCACAGGAATAAAAAGACCTCTTCCCCAAGGAACAGTAGGCTTATTATTGGGACGTAGTTCATCTACATTAAAAGGACTTATGATAAGTCCTGGGGTAATTGATCCCGATTATGTAGGTGAAATAAAAATTATAGCTAGTTCTCCAAGAGGTATATCAGTAATTTCACCTGGAGATAGAATAGCACAGTTGTTAATAATACCCAGCCTAAATAATAAATTTCCTAGTCATAGTGTAGAAAGAGGTTCCAGGGGATTAGGCTCCACAGGTGTAGATTGGGCTATGTTGGCTTTAAATTTAGATTCTTGCCCAATGCTAAAACTAAATATTCAAGGACACGATTTTAATAGGCTACTGGACACAAGTGCTGACCTTAGCATCATTTCTATTCAGGAATGGCCAAAACATTGGCCATTACAACAGGCCACTCAAAAGCTTCGAGGCCTAGGAGTGGCGACTAATCCCCATAGAAGTGCAATGGTATTAGATTGGAAGGATCCTGAAGGATGTGAAGGAACTATACAGCCATATGTATTGGATTATCTTCCTATAAATTTATGGGGATGAGATGTCCTAGATCAATTAGGTTTGATGTTAACAAATAACATCAATCCTAATGCGCCCACTACTAGGGCTAGACAAGGGTTTAGGAAAGAAAAAAGATTAGGAAAACAAGGACAAGTTATAGCAGCACCAATTCAAATAGATCAAGGAACAGACAGACATGGGTTAGATTTTCAGAAAGGGCCACTGAGACAATCAAAATTACTTGGAAATCAGAAAGACCAGTGTGGGTTCCTAAGTGGCCCCTGACTAAAGAAAAGATACAAGTAGCCCATGATCTGGTCAAACAACAATTAGTGGAAGGACATATACAACCTTCCATATCTCCCGATAATACTCCCATTTTTGTCATCAGAAAGAAATCTGGTAAATGGAGATTATTGCAAGATTTAAGAGCCATTAATAATGAGATGGTTATTATGGGACCTGCTCAATCAGGGATTCCTCAATTGTCTGCCTTGCCAAAAACCTGGCATGTTTTAGCCATAGATATTAAAGATTGTTTTTTTTCAATTCCAATTCATCCCGAGGATAGTCCATGTTTTGCATTTACTATCCCTCCATTAAATCATGAAGGTCCTGATCAAAGATATGAATGGAAAGTACTCCCTCAAGGGATGGCTAACAGTCCAACTATGTGTCAAATATATATTAACAAAGCAATCCAGCCACTTAGAAATCAAAATCCTGAACTACAAATATTTCACTATATGGATGATGTATTATTGGCACATAAAGATAAAAACAGATTGCTGGAATGTTATGCCACACTTACAAACTTATTAAAAAATTATAATCTAGAGATAGCAATAGATAAAGTACAATTAAGTTTTCCAATTAATTATTTAGGAGTTCTATTATCCTCAACCATGGTCCGTCCACCAAAAATTCAAATATGAGTAGATGAACTCAAATCACTTAATGACTTTCAAAAGTTATTGGGAGACATAAATCGGATAAGGCCTTATCTAGGCATACCTACAGGAGAGTTGGGACCTTTATTTGATATTCTAAAAGGTCCATCAGATCCAAACTCACCTCGCATGCTAACTCCTAAACCAAGAAAGGCATTCAAAATTATTGAAACATATATGGAAAATATACATTTGAATAGAATTGATATCAGTTTGCCTTTATTATTTATTGTACTACAAACAAAAACTATTCCTACAGGAGTATTTTGGCAAGAAGGTCCATTATTGTGGATACATTTATCTTATTCTCCTAACACTATTCTTACTAGGTATCCTGAGGCTGTAGGACAATTACTCAAAGAAATAAAAGCAGCGAAGGGAGTGTTTGGAATTTCTCCCAATAAAATTATTACTCCATATACTATGGATCAAATTGATGAGTTAGCTCATGAGTTAAATACTTGGGCAATAATCATGTGTAAATCTAATGTTACATTTGATAATCACTTACCATCTAATCCTTTGTTGTCTTTTTGGTCTAAGCATCCTGTAGTTTTTCCAAAAATGACAAGAAAAACCCCTATCATGAATGCTCCAAATATATCCACTGATGGGTCAAATAATGGTACAGCAGCAGTAGTTACCCCTGATCAAACTTTTACATTTTTAGTACCCAAACAATCAACTCAAAAGGTAGAGCTTAATGCAGTTTTACAAGCCTTTTTAATGTTTAAAGATTCTGTATTTAATTTATTTTCTGATAGTCAGTATGTAGTTAATGCTATAGTATCTCTTGAAGATGCTGGTAGGATTTCCCCTTCTTCTACTGTTTTATCTTTGTTTTCCACTATACAAAGTCTAATCTGGGACAGAAAAGATCCATTCTTTATAGGACATATTAGGGCACTTACAGGATTGCCTGGAGCCCTTAGTTTGGGCAATGATTAAGCAGATAAAACTACACATGACATACATATTTTCTCTACACTAGAAGAAGCTACGAATTTTCATAAAAAATTCCATGTTAATGCTAATACTTTACAAAAGCATTTTAAAATAACTAAGGAACAAGCCAGACATATAATAAAACAATGTCAAAATTGTGTGACACTTTTTACCACAAGTTAATCTTGGAGTCAATCCTAGAGGACTGATACCTAACCATATTTGGCAGATGGACGTCACACACTTGCCAGAATTTGAAAAATTAAAATATTTACATGTTACAGTTGATACCTCTCCCGGATTTTTGATGGGCTCCCTTCATGCCAGAGAAAAAACTAAAGATGTTATAGCTCATTGCTTACAAAATTTTGCCCCTAAGCAGTTAAAAACCGATATTGGTCCTGGTTATACTTCTACCTCTTTTAAACAATTTTGCTCATCATTTGGTATTACTCATATAACAGGAATCCCATACAATCCACAGAGACAAGGCATAGTTGAAAGAGCTCATCAAACTATTAAAACGTACTTATTAAAGCAAAAAGAGGGAATTGGAAAGGGGTATGTATCCCCCAAAGATAAACTTAAAATAACCCTTTTTACTCTAAACTTTTAAAATTTGGATTCATCAGGACTTAGTGCTGCGGAAAGGCATATGTATCCAAAAAATGTACATAAGCCTAAAGTACTTTGGAAAGATATTCTAACAGAACAATGGAAAGGTTCTGATCCAGTGATTGTCTGGAGTCGGGGCTCTGTTTGTGTTTTTCCACAGGGAGAACAGCAACCGATTTGGATTCCAGAAAGACTAACTAAAACGATTTCTACATATCGAAAAGAAGATGATTTGACTCAAATCCATAACAGCTGATATCCAGAACTCCAGCTTGGCCATTCTTACATCTGCAACAGTGATTAACCAGGGTGCTTTCTTCAATATCTATTTTATTATTGCATTTTTCCACATCATAAGGTCCTATTTGTATTTTTTGAGCTCATACAAACCTAGGTTAATGTTTTTCTGATCAGTTTTATTTTTTGACTGTGGAGTTTTTAAACATTGCAATGGAGATTTCACCTAGGTAAAGCTACAAGGCCTTTATTATTGTCTTATGTGTTGTACGATTGTGTACTCTTGTGTTTTGTGTTGTATGTCTGTGTGTGCGTATGTCCATATTTCATATATGAGGAGCGCTCATGAAAAATGGATCCAAATTAATATTTTTTTTATTCACGTGATTTAAATGGCTTAATTTAAATTAGGTAAACAGCTGTTAAGGATTGTTTTTAAAGGAAGTTAACAGATCTGTTTGTTTAATTTCACCTTCCCTTTTCATTATATTTAATAATTCTTTTCAGGATAATGTCTCTTTAGCATCATTGCCAGAATTCCTATCTTCATCCCAGTGCCAGTGAAGACAAAGATAAAACCAAACTACAGCTTCTATGATAGGTATCACAGTACACTGTATAAACTGATGCATCAGTGAATATAACTCAACAAGTAATGCTCAATCAAGGAGTCAACTTACTTTGGGAGGAAACGGACTTTTGGGAGGAAATGGACATATTGATAGATTCCTCCGCTTTGAACTGCTTGCAGAACTTGCCAGGACTATGTAACTATCATTTGGTGCAGCGAATTGTGGTAATGCTGGCATGTCTTTGCTGATGGTGTCACCAGTGATGCAATTTTTCCAAAGGAGCTGTCAATTGGCTTAGTGTCGTGGCATTTCTGTATTCTCCTCCCTTCTGCTAGTGATGGTCTAATATTTGGGGGCCAATGGCTTATGCTAGACCGGTAGTCAGTGACGGGTATGATCCAATTGCAATGGTATCAACCTAAGACAGGAGGCTGATGCCTAAAGTTCAGTTTTCCGATGACGGGTAAGAACCATATGTTGAATTGGACAACCTACCAGGCACGGTCCTTAAGCCACATTAACCTCACTCCCCCACTGGCACCAAGGCCAAATTTGGGGGCCAACAGAGGTGAGGCAAAGAACCTCACCCCCCCACTGGTGCATAGACCAATCCACAAGTATGGCTGTATGCTGGACCAGTAGTCAGTGACGGGTATGATCCAGTTGCAGTGGTATCAACCTAAGACAGGAGGCTGACGCCTAAAGGTCAGTTATCCAATGACGGGTAAGAACCATATGTTGAATTGGACAACCTACCAGGCACGTCCTTAAGCCACATTACTTGTTGTTTAATTAATCATAAGGGGGGAGATGCTGGGAGCCATCAGCCAAGTAGGTATGACAATTTCCTTGCCAGCATACCCCCATATTTCTTTAGTGGAAAAGACTCAAGGAAATAGAACATTTTGCAGTGACATTGCATGTAAGGTGACCTTGCTCAAGGACCAGGGCGGATCTGTGTTTAGGGTGTTCCCGGTTTAGCATAATCTCAGATTAGGATGTTCCCCGTTTAGAATAGGGCGTATCCTGCTGCCTGAGTTTCTCTTCAGTTCTTAGGGATTAAGACAATATATTTGGGAGACAGAAGCCCGGTGGATGTGTGGATTTGGGCAGAGAACGTGGATTTCCACAGAACGTTTTTGTAGAGTGTTGGTGACAGTTTGGGAATAAAGAATTGCTGTTTGAATCTACAAAGCTGTGAGTGGCTTGTGATTTGTGCCCAGCCAGAGACTGCGGCACAACTTCACTTTTTTCCTTTGTTCAAAAACAGAATATTAGAGAAACCCATCCTCTGGACTATACTAAACTTTTTATAACTCCCTCATGCATTAATCTCTTCATGAATACCTAATGCTTTCTTCAAGAGACTTTAATGAAAAAAAAATTGATTATCTATTCTCACACAAGATAAAACTCATATTTATAATTCTTCATGAAAAATTCCAAGGTAACCAGTTAGGAAACCATAATCACACAGCGAGCTGACAGTGATGTGAGTGTTGGAATCCGGATATTTCAACCAAGACTTCGATGAAGTATAGAGGGTAGTAGATTAGTAAAGGCAGGCAAAATTCCCTGGAGAGCCAAGCTCTTCCTCTCACTAGCAAAATATCTGACTTGCAGATAATAAAGGAGAGCTCCAGACCTGCAGAAGGTGGCCTGGAGAAGATCTCTAGGTCAAACAATGTCAGGGGCCATCAGCCCCATCCCACAGCACCTCTCACATAGGCAGGGGCAGTATGGCACCTCTCTTTTATTGAAGACAGTAAGGCTAAGGGAACTGGCACTGCCTGTTCAAGGTCTAGGCAACCAGGGCGATGTATGCTTGTTCTTAGCTGAGTCTGCCTCAACATGCCATGGAAAGACAAGTTTATTCTCAAATAAGTGCCATACCAGGACCCTCATATATGTGCTTAAAATTTGACTTAGGCACTTGCCATATTATCTTTGTTTTATTTATTTATTTGTTTGTTTGTATGTTTTAAATACACAACAGTGGATTACATTACAATTCTTATTACCCATATAGAGCTCAATTTTTTCATATCTTTGTATATAAAGTATGTCCACACCAAATCATGCCTTTATACATGTGCTTTTTTATTACAATAATTATTACACATATATGCCACAATTTTTCATATCTCTGTTTGTATATAAAGTTTGTTGACACCCAATTCAAATCCTCATACATGTACTCTGGATAATGATATACACCATATTATACCATTCTTGCTAATCTCCTGCCTCCTTTCCCTTCCACCCCTTCGGCTATCTAGAATTCATCTAAGTGTATTTTGTTAAAAAGATTGCCCATCTTCAGGTCCAACGAGCATTGCTCTTTCTTCTGAAATTGCTCCTTATAAGCAAGATGTGGGCCTGGAATTTCCCAAGGCTGTGTTTTTCAACTCATGGAGAAAAGTTGCCCTCCATAGATGCCAGCACAGACAAAGATAAGTTATGCAAAAGAGAGAAAGAAAAAGACCTGGTGTTCTAGGGACCAGGCCAGCCTGAACTTCTCACCAGAGGGCTAACAAACTCCCTTTGTATGCATGAACTGTTTTGATATGGTAATGTGGTACTTTCCACTTTAGGAGACTTGACAAAGGAAAATGCAGAGTAAATGCAGGTAAGAGAAAGAACAAGTGCTCACATTTAAACATATACAAAATGGCATAGACAGAAGCTCACATTATAGCCATGTAACTGAGACCCTAAAAGACCTGACATCTGTGCTGTCTGTGACCCCAAAGCCTGTTCAGACAGATATTCCCATACTGAAGCTATAAATCAGAGAAAGAGTAGATGAGAAAACCTGTTGAGCAGACAAGCTTACCATTCTGTGCCATGGACCACTGCCAAAGAACCTCTGTGCTAGCTAAGGTGTGCTGCTACAATATTCAAAATCAACTCCCATAACCTAGTACACAGATAAAAAACAACCTCAGAGCATAGAGACCATGGGCTATCCTTCTAAAATACACAGGCCCATAGACACAATTAGGAAGTCCAATTACTATCACATTTAGTCTTTGTTTACCTGGTCTTACAATGAATGCTTAATCTTGGGCAGTTCATGATAGGCCCCAAGGCCAAGAGTTTAAAAACCACTTCAATTGTTAGAATTGTTAGAATTCAAAAACAAAAACAAACAAACAAAAAAAACCACTCATGATGTTGTCACTTAAATACTTTGTATGAATATCTATTTGCACAAAAATAGAATTATTGTATAATATGAATTTAAAATCTGCTTTTTGTAATGCAAATTTGATATAAATAGTTGTCAATAAAATTTAACCCTTTGAACAACTGTATATGTTTCTTAACTGTAATAATCTCTTGCTGTTTATTTTCTTCTGTGCAAATTATTAACTGAACTGTTATACATGGAGTTGGAAACTTAGAAAACAATATAATTATTTGGTAAATTTTAGAATTTTCACATAGCGTCATTTAGAAAGAAAATTACTTCCTGAATTATTTAAGCCAACCAGAAGGAAAAACAATAAGCAATAAGCGATCCAAATTGACTTCTGTGCATCTGTTGAAACAGAAGAATTAATGGGTAATGAGATTTCACCTTACTAAATTATTTTTTTTCCAATACAAGTTAATAGCAGTGCTAGAGCAATTAAAGGCATTTAGGTGTTTTATGGAATCTTTTCTAGTGAACAGAACTAGAGTTTTCAGTTGACTGTCTGGTTTTGTTTTTAGTTGAATTTAAAATTGGAGTTATATAATAAACAGGAATTTGAAGCATAAAGGGGAGAAACCTTAAAAATTTAATGAGTTCTTTATTTTTTTTGTGCCCAGCTAAATTTTTTATGTGAGGATTTTGGAGAAATAAAATTTTACAGCAAGTTAACATTTCTATTGGAGCCCTAGAGAATTTTATCTATAGAGGATTAGAAAAATAAAACAATAAGACCCCTTTCAGCTGGGGAATAATTGCTAAATTTTTATAAACACCAGACGATTCTTCAAAGCCAAAGAAGCATTTACTATTACAGTCATTTAAGGTGAAATGGGATGTTTTCTTTATCAGGAAGCCAAGTTGGAAAAAAGCAAGTTGTGGTAAGGTCTCTACAACACAATTTCATGCAATTAGGAAGAAAAATATATTTGAGAAAACTCTAGTCAGGGACAGAATAATGTGATTTTATGTTGAAGGTAATTTACCTAATTCAGTGTATCTTTCTACCTTTGTAGGCCCTTGAAAGACTTTAATGTTTACAAAATTTCTAATTCACTTTTTTGCTCTGAGACTATCCCGCAAAACCATTAGACTTCTGTTTTTACTTTGCTTGAAGACTGGAAAAAGGTTAGTAAATGCAACATTTGGAAATATTTGTGTTGTCCTGTTGCATCCATTTCTATCTAATTACATTTCTTATTAAATTCCATTTACCCAAATACCTCAGAACTATATTTTTTCTACTGATAGTCTATATTTATACTGGGGACCTCAGGGCCCTAAAATCCTGAAAGAAAAGATAAAATAATAAATTACATAACCAGAAATCATATATCTAATGCAATTTAGTTGATTTCTCTCAGAAAATAACATGCCACAATTCTGTGAAGTTCTAAAACTATTTTAAAAAAGATAATTTTTGTTCTTTTCTATGAACTAAGTATATTATCATCTGCTTCATCCATGGGAAGGACCAACACAAATAAGATTTTCATTATTTAAGTTCTCTTAGTGAATACTGAAAATCCAAATGCCTAAAAGGAGATTGCATTCTGTTTGAATTCTTGGCCACAGAATACAAGTTGCAGAGAGATATGTGATGTGAGACATGGGCAATGAGATAGGCTGTGGCAGACTGGGTTTAGAACCCAGGACTTGCTGTCTTGCCAAGTAAATAATTTTTGCCATTCCTGATTTTAAATTGGGAATTTCTAATAAAATATAAAATAGCCACATAAAATTAGAAAATTTCGATACACAGCATGTTAACAGATGTTTGGAATTTGGCCTTCAAAATATTTTTTCCAATAATTCTTAGACTGAAAACATTTTAGTTGGCCTGGAAAATATGTATCAATCTTAAATAAAATTATTCTGTAAACTCCTTTTTGTTAACTGGCTTTATTATATTATTCAATTTAATTTGATATTATGTACTCTTTGAAACAGTGAATTTGGGAACCATTTGTCTCATTGATTGCTGCTCCATAGTGTGTGGAGTTTTTGGATGTCTTCCTTTTGTTAATCCAAAGATCCTAGAGATCCTGGTATAAAATATGAAAACAATTATATGACTAATTAAAATAAAAATATTTGCATACTTATCTCAATATTTAGAATTTTGTTATGTTTCTTTTCTTTTCTTTTCTTTCTTTCTTTTTTTCCTTTTGTACTGGGGATTAAACCCAGGGGCACTATACCATGAGAAACATCACCAACACTTTTTATTTTAAGACAGGTTTTGCTAAGTTGCCAAGCCTGGCCTTGAACTTGTTTTTCTTCTGTCTTAGCTTCCAGAGTCACAGGGATTATAGGTATGTGCCACCACATCTCTCTATTAATATTTCAGGTGAAAGATTTTTTTAAGGTATGGTATTATTTGGCTAATCAATCTTCCATTTTACATATAAACATAATAGAAAGTTCTTGTTAAAGACATTTCAAAGAGGGAAAATATCATAGATTCTTTTTATCCTAATTTTTATTAAATATGATTTATTCTACAAATAGTACTTAATAATACTAGAGGAGGTAACAAAGAAAAGAGTGAAGGAAGGAAGGAAGGAAAAAGTTACCTGTAACTCTTACCTTAAATCAAGTAACTATCTTCAGTTTTCACCTTATCCTCTACATATGAATAGTATCATAACTGTGAATATGGGTAAGTGCCAGTTTGATTCTGGAAAGACACATCATCATAGATACCAGCATAGTTTTGAGTATTATAATAATTTGTATGATCATCATTTTTAATGTCTTTTTATTGTTGACCAAACTGAAGAAAACTGCATCACATAAAACACTCTATCTGCTGGGCCCATCGCACACGCCTGTAATCTCAGCAGCTGGGAATGCTGAGGCAGGAGAGGCAGAGGCAGGAGGATCGTGAATTCAAAGCCAGCCTCAGCAACAGTGGGGAACTAAGAAACTCAATTTATACAAAATAGGGCTGGGGATGTGGCTCAGTGGTCAAGTGCCCCTGAGTGTAATCTCTGGTACTCCAAGAAAAACAAAAAACAACAACCAAAAAAACACTCTATCCGTGGGAATTCCATTGTTTTCCAAGTTTTGATAATGTAACTAATATTATAATAAATATATTTAAGCAGTTATCCTTTGCTCTTATGTAGGGCATACATTTTCAGGTTAGGCACATACACAACACAGAAGCATGGTTCACAAAAATGCAAAGTTTTGTGGCTCCTAATTACACACATCAAATTGCTTTTTAAAAAATGTTATACCAACTGATGACAAGATACACTATCCTTAAAATCCTTAAAAAGTGAAACAGATTATAATTTAAGGCAAGTTTTATTATAGGGATAGTGTTATATTTATGACTACATGACTGCAGTGATTATATTTTACTTTTCACAAACACATAGAATTAGAAATAAAGTAGGTCACATCTTTCTCATTTTATTCCCCAATTATCTTAATAGTGAATATTGATATGGTGAAAGAAGTTGTACAAAAATGGAAGAAATACTTACTGTATATTCAGGTTGGGGATTATAATTTTCATAAAATATAGAATGAACCATAGAGCCTATGGGACTCACATGGCTCAGGAGATTGGTCTGATATGCTGACAAAGCATTTTTGGTCTGAGGGGTGGCTGACAAAAGCATTTTTGGCAAAATTTAATATTTAGCTGTTGCTCTATATAGATTCATCAAATTGGAGAATTAAATTAAGTCAGGTAAAGGAAAAATTAGTTGCTCTCATGTAAATATATTAGGTGAAGTCATATTCTTTGCCTATACCATCCAAATAGCTTTTTCTACCCTTGAAAATATCACAACACTTAATGTCCATGAAATCATCCTATTTCTAAACTGTATTCTACAAAACTGTTTTAGTCTCTATTCTACCAACCATAGTCATATATTTATATATTCAAAAACCAAGATTATGAGATCATGTGTCCACAATGTAACTTAATCATCAAAAATTTGAAAGTATCATATTGATATTTATGAACTTTTAGACTTATTGAAATGGTTGAAATGATGTTGAATACAAGAAACTTCATGTGAGAATATCTTACAAGTTTTATCAAATTTGTCACTTACATTTGTAGTGAGTAATAAAGTTTTAAAAATGGCATTTCAGACACACTAGCAGGTAATTCAATCTAACAATGAAACCAAAATTTTATTTTGAAATCATCATATTTTGACAGAAATCTATTTATAAATAAAGTAAATTAAAGACTTTTATGTTATTAGAAATTTAATAAATCTAGAAAAAAATGAAATAGCTACCTCATTTTACACCCCAAAATTCCAATAGAAAGCATAATTACCTTAAATGTATGAGAAATACCAAATCCAAATAATTTGAAAAAAAAATCTTGTGCACAAATATAAGAAAAAAAGACTCTTAAGAAAGTCACTGAAGTCATCCTTAATCTAAATATGCAACAAAATACAAATCTAAATACTATTTGATATTTAGGAAACTATATCTAGTGACTGAGTTGGAGAACAATCCTCTCTTCAGAAATGGTCTTTTAAAAATTAGAAAATATAAATTTTATATTTAAAGAAATAAATATAAAGAAAGTTTTGGGGAAATTTAAGCTTGCTTTTCATTACATTCTGATTTTCAATTTTTAATTTTTTTTTACTTATTTTCCAAAACTAAAGTTTATTATTAAATTCTAACTTAGTTTGTAAGTTTTCTGTTCCCTGCCTTAACTTATTCAAAGACAATTTTATATTTGGTTACCTATTTCTAATTTTATTGTAAAGGAAAATATAATAATAATTTTATAAGAATAGCTAGCAGTAATTAAAAACTCAGTTACATCAAGGCATGTATCTTTGGACTCTGAATATGCATTTTCTCATCTGAATTTCACACCAGTCCTCTAAAGAACACTAGTATCTTCATGTTATTGATTGGAAAAGTGACTTTCTCTCTTAAATATTTCTCTTTATATGAGAAAATAAATATATGGTTATTAGTAAAATTATTATTTAATAATTTATATAATAATTTATTTGGTAATTCAAAAAGAAGTCATATTCTTAGACTGGGGTCATGGTTGGGAGAGAAAGATCTAGAAACAAAGTGCAGTTTCACCATGACATAGCAATGGTATTGCTTCAAATGGAAATTATTGGTGTTGACCTTGATCACCTGGCCAAGGGAGTATCTGTCAGGCTTAGCTTTTTTTTTATCACAAATTTTCACTGAATATTTAAAAGATGATAAAAATTGATTTATGTGCCTCCTCTTAGGAACAATTAGAATCAAATTTTACAAATTAGAATCATAATGTTAATTTTGAGTAGAAAGAGATTACATTGAAATGAATCCACCTAAAACTAGCTAAAATTGATAAGATGTTTAAATTTTCTGTCCAAGTTAAAATTTCACTTTTTTATTGTTTTTTATTAAATTTTAATCACAAATTTCCACTGAATATTTAAAAGATGATAAGAAATTGAAAGCACAAAATCAACCTGAAAATTTCCTTTAAGTATTAAGAAGCTTATACTCCAAAATATATCAGACTTTCGCCAATGCAACACAAAGGCTAGTGTAATGTGTTCATTAAAATATTTGAACACCTTACCTTTCTGTAATCACACGTACATATGTTGGATTTCAAACCAAAGTGAACAAGTTTACATTTTATTCCTTTATACCCATGACCTGTATGCCTATTATTTGTAGGAAATAATAGGAAAGAGAGAAACTTCCAAATGTTGGTAAAACAGATAATGAAGGAAGTTAAAAGAAATGATAATTCATAAGGTGTATAATAATCATATTAATACCTTATATGCATATAATAATCATATTATTATGATAAATTATTTGCATAGGATTAGTTGTTGATAACTGGAACTCCCATAAACTGATCTAGACACAATCCTTAATCAGTGATATTAACACAAATACATAGGCGATCTTTTGAAATATGTCAGCGAAGAATTTACTCCTCATCTGTCTTATTTTTCATGCTAAATAATTCATGCAAATTCCCCCTCTTTGTTTTCTAGAGTATCAGCCATGGATTTCCATCCATGAGAAAGTAGAAAGTCCATTTGAACAATAGATCCAAAATTTTTAAGGATATCCCTGAAGATTGGCCTTATTTAATCACTCCAGGTAGAAATTCTTTAGAGAAATGTATTAACTCTCTATAGGATGACATAGCACATAAAATTACATCTGTCTGGTGAAGTATTTAATAAAATTTGGCACATAACAGAATTTGAATTTAGGAATAAGTACTCTCCCTCAACAGAACAGCAAAATCCACTTAAAATTATAGATAAAATTTATGCTGAATTTAGTTATTTCAGAATGACTTATCTTCAATCTGATGTAAAAATAGTTGCACTTTTATTAAACACTTTTATTAAGCATCTATTTTTCAATGCTGAGGATATAGTTATAACAAAAGTAGGCAGGAGTCCTTGCTCTCTAAAGCATGTTTCAGGTTGGTGGAGTGTGTGTGTATGTGTGTGTGTGTGTGTGTGTGTGTGTGTGTGTGAGAGAGAGAGAGAGAGAGAGAGAGAGAGAGAGAGAGAGAGAGAAGATAGAGGATAAATAAATATTTTTATAAAATATCAGCCGGTAAAATGTGCAGTACAGAAAAACAGGACAGGAAGGGCTTAAGGAACATAGAAGAAAAAGATGCGAATTTAAATAGGGTAGTCAGGGAAGAGCGTGCTGAAAATCTGACATGTGAGCAACACCTGAGGAGACAAGGAGTGAACCATACGTGGTAAAATACTTTCCTAGCAAAGAGAGCAGAAAGCACCAAGGCTGTGAAGCAGGAGCATATCTGGCCTGTTTAGAGAATAGCAAGGGGTCTTCCATGGCAGGGATGGGGCAGAATAGTAAGAATTGTAAGAGATGGAGTTAGACAGGTGGAGGAAACAGATCGTATGGGACTTTGTAAGGACTGAGAAGGGTTTCTGGCAAAAGTATGACATCCAAAACCAGTTCTAAAGTTTGTTATGGCTATGCTTTAGGATTGTAAGTAGGAGTCCATTGCAGTGATCCATGTGAGAATGGGTAGTGCAATGGAGATGGTGAGAAGGGTGGAACCTGAGTTGTTTTGAAAGGGGAGCTGGCTGGTTTTGGTGCCCAATCAAATGTGGGATGTGAGTTTCTTTTTTGGCATGGGCAACAGGGACTATGCAGGATTTTCAGAAATTTTTCTTCTCTTGTCTGCATAATAAAGAGTAGGAAAGAACTGAGATTTACAAGGTTCTCTGTAGAAGACTGTATAATTATACACCCTGAAGAGGAAAAGTAATCAACCTAGAGCTATTACAGATAATAAAACAGAAGAAAAACTGCAGGTCAAAAGATACAATGACACAATTAAGTCTGATACTCAAATACCTTTACTAGGAAGCTAAAAATATAATAGTAAAAGACTTGAACTTAATGATAGCCAGAAAATTGAATTATGTGTTAATTAAACTTGTGTGAGGATATGTATCTCTAGAAAATTCTACAAAAGTTTAAAGATGAAAAAAATAGAGAAATATGTCCTATTCCTGGCTTAGAAGATCAAATGGAAGTGGTAACTTTTGATGGCTTAATCTGTGGTTTTAATGTAACTTCAGCTGAATTCCAATGATGTCATTGGCATTTTATAGAATTCAAAATAATTGATTTTACAGTAAAATTAGTGAGATAGATAAGCATACTAGATGGCTAATGAAGGAATAATAATTATCTCAAAAATAGACTCTTTTAAAAAACAATAACTTATGTGATGTAATACTGCATTAAGAGGAGAAATACAGACCTCTAAATAATACAGAGAATGCATTAATGATTTTAAATACATATGAAAACACAATACATTGCAAATTAAAGAAATGAAATTATATAGAATATAATTTTCTTGTACATTCTGCTGGGAGTAACTTTGTTTCAGAAAGGTACAAAAAGAAATTTTCCCTCAAAGAATTGTAATTTAAAAAATAAACTCATATACAAAGAGAGTTTGATTATAAAACCAAAGAGGAAAAGCAGTTTAGATTATTGGAGAACTTGTGAAGAAAAGATGGGCAAAAGTGTCTAAAGAAATTTCAAGTATCTTCAAAATTACAATAACACAAGGATAAAATAGTAGCAAAATATTTTAAGTTACTTCAAAAGGTCTAAGCATTGGAGGATAATGTTAAGTATTCTTTAGAGTTTCTGATAGTTTTCAAATTTAATATAGCAGAATGAGTTTTAGTATATAAATTACTCAAAGAGCTTATAAAATTTCAAAAATTGTCACCAAATCTCCAATACATACATACACACACACACACACACACACACACACATCTACCCAGCAATCACTCATCCAAAAGAAAAAAAAATTCTAACATTATTTATAAACAAAGATATAGAAATTAGTTGTGTGGTCAGTTACATACCTGGGAATAAGCCCAGATCCAGGGGCAGCTGATGAATCTTAAAGAAAGCTACCTCACACCATATAAGAAAATCTATTGATAGATTCAGTCCTCCACCAGGGCAATATTTTAAGTCAGATTTAAAATATTTTTCAGTTTTATTCTGAGAAACCCATTTGGTAGAGAGATGAGATGGGAGGGGAGGAGAGGGAAAGGGGGCATTGGAAGGGCAGCAGAATAAAATAGACATTATTATTGCTATATGTATATATGTGACTGCAAGACCAATGTGATTCTGCAAACTGTACACTCAGAAAAATGAGAATTATACCCCATTTGATTCAAATGTATGAATTGTCAAGATCATTGTACTGTCATGTGTAACTAATAAAAAAAGAAAAAAAAAGAAAAAGAATTTGAAAACACATAAAGGTTTCATGCACAAAGATATGTAATAGAAAGCAACAACTAGAAACAAAAAAATAAATCTTTTACAATTTGAGAAAGATCAAGTAACCTGTAGTTCAGTGATTCCATGCATAATCCAGATTCATGTTTACTATAAATCTGAGGTAGGAAACTAATATTTGCCACATAAGGTTTATAAGGAAAAAGACCAAAATTCTCTCCATGTTTCAAATACAGAACAATGTTTCCTTATGGTTAAAGGTAGAAGATACAACTAAGAAACATAGTTGAGTGCAGGTGAAAGGAATTTGAATATAATTGGTGGCAAATTTCAAAAGTCATGAAATAATTAATGTGAGTGTGTACCTGTATTAAGGAATTAGTTGGAAATGCTTGGGTATTACAACAAATGGATCAAATGACCATTTCCTTATTTTTTGACTTCCTAAAACAATGCAGCTCATTTCATTTGAGAGCTGGGGTGAGGGTGAACACTGTCTGTTGAGATCTTTGTTCTGTGGTCCCTTGGGACAGGGAGTCACGGGGGAAGGTGTGGAGTAGAGGAAGCTCCCCCAGTTTGTCATCCTTCATGGAAAGCAACTGGGTCACAAGACTCCATGTCTTGGGGGAGCTGTCAAGCTGAGCTGGATCCCAGTAGATGTTGCCATATGAAGCAGGTCCTTGGCCAGCAGGACAGTGGTCAGTTGTTAGGAGGTCAGGGAGAAAGTCCTGGGATGGAGGGGGGAGCAGCCTGCTGGAAGACAAGAGTTACCTGGAGGGCTTCCCTCAATCCCAGCCAAGAATTGAATCCAGGGGTGATTAATCACTGAGCCACATCTTAAGCCCTTTTTAATATTTTATTTAGAGACAGGGTCTCACTGAGTTGCTTATTGCCGCTCTAAATTGCTGAGGCTGGCAATGAACTCTCAATCCTCCAGCCTCAGTCTCCGCAGCTGCTGGGATTACAGGCATGCACCATCATGCCTGGCTGAAGTTTTTGATCACCCCACATGACCTAGGATTTGGGGGCATGGTTGGAGTTTGATGACATTGGAGTGTGGCAGAGAACAAGGAAGTCAGTTATACGTATCCAATTTCCCTAATGAGGACATGGCAGGCAAGGCTCAAGATACCAGGATTTTTAGGACCTGGTGAAGGATTCAAATGGGCCCCTTATTGTGGCTTAGTCCATCTGAGATGGTAATGGCTGAGGTCAGAGTGGGCCTACCAAGGACAGCTCTCCTTCTCATGTTTGAGCCTGAGGCTGGGCTACAGCAGGATAATTCTGGCCCTGGGGTAGGGGCTCTGAAAGAGCAATATAAGGGAATGGGCATCTTGGCCCAACCTAGGCCTTGTCCAGGGTAGCTTGGTCTTTCCTGGTCCTCTCTTTGACGATCAGGAATCTGGGTTTGCAGTTTGGGGTCCCTTCCATCTGCATTTATTCTGGAACCTTCTGCTTTCCTATTGGGGGGGCACTGAGTGAAGAGCCTAACATGGGAAGATGCTGAGGGCATGGGCTATCATTCTGGGACCAGCACTCCCAGGACATGTTGGTGCCATTGTGAAGACAGGAGAAGGGAAACAGAGCATGTGGAACCTTCTCTGAGATCAGTGGCTTAAGCGAAGGTGCCTGCAGGTCCCTCCCTTGATGAGAACACCTCTGCCTGCACCCCACCCGTTTCCTCAGAACTTCTCTGCACCCACCTTTCTCTTTCTCATGGGGACAGGCCTGGAATGATAACCCATCTGCTTGGGATTCCCTCCTTCCTGGCCTCCTTCAGGACTTGCAGAACTTCCCCTTTTCTTTTTTTTTAATATTATTTTAGCTGTTGATAGACCTTTATTTATTTATAAAACATGGTGTTGGGAATTGGACCCAGTGCCTTACACATGCCAGGCAAGTGTGCTACCACAGAGCCCCAGCCCCAGCCCCAGCCCAAGAACTTTTCCTTTCCTTACTGGCTTCTTGTGTGTGCCTTAATACACACCAAAGACTTTCTTGCCTCTAGCAACAAGAGCAGGATCACCTTCTCTTCACCCCCCAGCTCCCCAAACTAGGCCTTGCTGAAGACTAAGTAATAAGCTATTTCTAAAAGAATTTTTATTTGCTAATTCATAATATAACAATAACTTAAACTTTTGAAATAAAAAAATCACTCAATCTAACAACAAATTTTATATTTTTGTAATTATCATATTATTCATGTCCCTTAAAAATAGCTGTACTGAGGTGGAATCAAAACAGAGCAATCTGCATGTATTTAAAGTGCATAGTTTGAGGGGCTGGGGATGTGGCTCAAGCTGGAGCATGCTCGCCTGGCATGCGTGCAGCCTGGGTTCGATGCTCAGCACCACATACAAACAAAGATGTTGTGTCCGCCGATAACTAAAAAATAAATATTAAAAATTCTCTCTCTCTCTCTCTATCCCTCCGTCTCTCACTCTCTCTTTAAAAACAGTGCATAGTTTGATAAATTTTGACACATGTATACACCCACAAAGCCATCACTACCATGAAGATAATGAGCATATCAATCATCTCAATCATTCCCCAAAGGTTCCCCTCTGTAATTTCTGTCTCCCACCCCTTCCTATGTAATCTCTCTCTCCCACCTTGTTCCTGTCCCTCAACCACTGATCTGTCTTCTCTCACTCCACATTCATTTAAATTATCTAGAATTTTATGTATATGGAATCACACAGTATTGAGGGAGGGGGGGTTGACTTCTTTCATCCACTATAATTATTTTGAGATTCCTCCATGTTTTTCAAGATGGTGATAATGCATTCATTTTCATAAAACTCAGCCTTTTAAAGGTACATTTTTGAATTTCACCTGTTATAAATGTATAATTAATTTATTTATAATAAATTGTGTAACCATCACGACAATGCAGTGTCAGGACAGTTCCACCAACCACAAAAGACCACTTGTGGCCATTTGCACATCACTCTCTGTTTCTCCCCCTAGATGCAGACAATCATCACCTGTCACTCCAGGCTTGGCTTCTTTGGACATTTCCAATAAAGGGAATAAGCAAGGTGTGGTCTCTGCATCTGCATCTTCCATTCAGCATATGTTCTTGAGTCTGTCCATGCTGTGGCATGCACCAGGGCTCCACTCCTTCTTATTACTGAATAGCAATTTATTCTATGTATACTCTCCATCTGTACACTTACCCACTGATGGACATCCAGGCTGTTTCCAAGTTTTGAATATCACAAATAAGGTTGCCATAAACCTTCATGTGTGAGTCTTTGTGTGGACATAAGCTTTCGTTTTCTTAGAATAGCTGGATTATAAAACAGGTTTTTAGTAACTTTTAAGAAAATGTCAAATTCTTTCAAAGACAGCAAGATGGATACTGTATGTTGTTTTATATTCCGACATACTGACACTTAGTATGAGTGATCATTTTAATTGTGGCTATCTAATAGGTGTGCTGTGGTATCTTATGATTTTGATTTACACTTTTTCTAATGACCAATGATGTTTATACCTTTTTATATACTGATCTGTTATACATAATATATATTTTATATCTATATGAACACATATAGATTAAAAAAATGGTGAAGTGCTTATTTAAATCTGCATTTTTCATTAGGTCATTTATTTTCTTATTATCAAGTGAGAGTTCTTTATTCTGGATACAATACCTGTATCAAATGGATGCTTTGCAAATATTTGCTATTTTATGGGTTAGGGTTAGGGTTAGAGTTAGGGTTAGTGTTAGTGTTAGTGTTAGGGCTAGGGCTAGGGCTAGGGCTAGGGTTAGGGTTAGGGTTAGGGTTAGGGGTTAGGGTGAGGGTGAGGGTTAGGGTTGTACTTTTTTTCTCTTAACAGTGTTTTTCAAAATACAGAAATTTTAGTGAATTGTTAATTAAATGTGATTTGGATGCTATATATAAGAATTTTTGCTTTACTTAAATTCACAGGATTTTCTCCCTCACCTTTTCATCTACACATTTTTAAGGCCCTAGGTTTTGCAGTTCTGTCATAGGTTACAACATATGGATGAAGTTCATGCATTTTCATATGAATGTCCTGTTTTTCCTGCCGCAATTGTTAAAAAGTTTGCTTTCTCCACTGCACTTTTGTCAAAATCCACTTGTCAGTATATGTGCAGTCTCCTTCTGAACTCTCAGATGGGTTTGTAGAACTATTTGACTATCTTCACAATATTTACCCTATTAACTATAATATCTTGAATTAGTAATCCAAATTTTTCTTTTTCAAAGTTATCTGGCTTCTCTATTTCCTTTTCATTCCAAATTAAATGTAGAATCAGCTCACTTATTTCTACAAAAAATAACCACTCAGATGAGATAGTCATCAGGATTCTGTTAAATCCACAGGTTCATTTGGTGAGTATTGGCTCTTTATCACATTAAGTTTTATTCTTTGGTGAAGGGTTTTTTCAAATGTATTGAGAAATATAGTTTTCTTCTCCAGTATTTTTATTCCCCTTTTTCTAATCCAATGAACTTCTTTTCTTCCCTCCAAATTTTCTTATTGTGTGTTAACATCCACATATTAGAACATTTGGCCTTTGTTTTTGGGACTGGCTTATCTCACTTAGCATGATAGTCTCCAGTTCTATCCATTTACCAGCTAATGTCATAATTTCATCTTCTTTATGGCTGAATAATATTCCATTGTGCATTTATACCACATTTTATTTATCAGTTCCTCTGTTGAAGGGCACCTAAGCTGGTTCCATAGTTTAGCTATTGTGAATTGAGCTGCTGTAAACATTGATGAGACTGTATCACTATAGTATACTAATTTTAAGACCTTTGGGTATATATCAAGGAGTGGGACAACTGGGTCAAATGATGGTTCCATTCCAAGTTCTGGGAAATCTCCAAACTGCTTTTCAGAGTGGTTGCACCAATTTTCAGTCTCACCAGCAATCTGTGAGAGTACATTTTCCCCACATCCTTGCCAACATTTATTGTTACTTGTATTTTTCGTAACTGCCATTCTGACTGGAGTGAGATGGAGTCCCCGTGTTGTTCAATTGCTGTCATTTCAACTCTGGCCAATGCTGGCTCTTCCAGCTTCCACCAGTGTGGCCAACCTTGGGATGATTTCCATGGGTACACTGGGGGAGCAGCCTTAGCACTCTAGTGCCAAGACTCACAAAGCCTGTGGTCTCTGCCTCCACTTCTTGGCCTGAATGCTGTGCTTTTCTTGGCTACCAACAGGAGTTGGTACTAGCCTTGAGCCCCAGGGATTGAGTGTTCTATAGAGTTGATTTGACCAACAGTGGTCACCAAGTGGGCAGCAGTGCTCTCTTGGTAGTGGGCTGCTGGTTTCCTCTCCATGATGGGCCATCCTATGAGGGGAGGTTCCACACCTGTCCGGAAGCCCTTGCTCATGATTGAGCTCCTCCTGCCTGCACTGGTGCCATCCCTCCTCACCTCCCTTTTGTCCTCAAGGTGGAAACTGAGGTCTTCCTACAAGAGATTTGCTGAAGGCCTGCATTTTGAGGTAATTGTGGCTATGTTTCAAGCACATGTGGAGTTAGGTTTTCCAAGCAAAAAGAAAGCATGAGCTGGACACAGTGACACATCCCTATCATCCCAGAGGCTTGGGAGGCTGAGGCAGGAGGATCACAAGTTTCAAGTCAGCCTCAGCAACTTAGTGAGACACCCAAGCAACTTAGTGAGACCCTGTGTCAAGAGAAATTTAGAAAAGACTGGAGTTATGGTCAACTCAGAATCTCTCAGGCTGAACCCTGCAACCTGCTCATAGTTCTCCACACCTGACCTGTTCATCTCTCTGAAAGATACGGCCACCCTCTTCCCACAGTAGTCATCCCTTGCAATAGCTCTCCTACAGTTTATTTTCCTTAGGCTTTCTATACTTTCTAGTCACACAGTGCATATAAAATCAGAAAACAAAAAGTCATAAAAACGAAAACATGTCCTGCTCTTCCTCAAGTTCCAGCTCAAGAATTATGAAGTTCTGGAAGTCAAAGCAGACTCTCCTGTCTAGGTGCCACCATAAGGGTTTGGTTTTTAAGTCACATTATAGTGCTTGTCACATCTTGTATCACATGTGATTCTTGTAGCCTTCTCATCACAGATACTATATTAAAAGTCACTTGAGGTTGGAGGGGCAATGTAGATGCTCCACAGAAGTCAACAGGTTATATTTAGAGATCTACCTGTAAGGTTGGGTTAGGCTTGGGTTCCTTAAGTAAGTATCATAGACATGTGCATTAAACCACCCTTATGATTTATAAAATATGAAAATCAGTATTGCTTTTTGAATATTATTATGAAACCCACCCACCTGTGTGGAATGTTCCCAAAGCTTTGTGCAAAGTGACACACAGGCAACTTGATTTTGAATCTCCAGGCACCTGATAGCAGGGAGTGATATGCTCTAAGGTTCCCGAGGTTAGTGGTGGTAGAGTCCAATCAGAACACATGGTAAAAAGGTTCAAGGTCAAACATTTTCTAGCACTTACTCTGCCAAGCACTGTGATGATCAAATAAATACTTTTAAAAGTATAAAATTACAGAGACAACAACTGTACTGTACCAAGAAAGATTTAAAGGTTGTTGATTTCTTCTCCCAGTTTCTCATTTAGAAAGTCGATTTCCTGGTTCCTACCTTTAATACTGTCCAGTTAATTTTAAGAAAATTTGGAGTCATTATAGCAAGTGAGTGAAGGAAGAAATCAGAAAAGGACATGAAATCTGTTGCCGGAAATATCCATGATCACCATTTTAGTTGAGTATGTGGACTCTATAAGAACACAACATGTTCAGCCGTGTTCATAAAAAGATGTCTGGATTTACTTCAATCTCTGGGCAGCCTTTTGAGCCATGCATATATATGAAAAGACTGGGCAGCCTTTCTTTATTTCTTGTTCTTCTTTCCATTGACATCTTCCAGGGAAAATGCTACACAATATGACTTTCAAGGCTAATTTGCCTTTTTGTCTTCACAGTGTTCCTTACTACAAATTAGCTTCCTATGCCCTCCCTTCCCTGAGCTAGGGAGAATCCTTCAAAATCCCTAACTGGCAGCCCTGTGGAGAGATGGGAGGGAGGGAGGAAAGGGAGGGAGGAAGGAGGAGGAAAGAGGGAGGGAGAGGTAGAAGGTGTCTATGCTGCATACATGTGGTACAGGCAGGGAGATCAGAATGCTAATCGAAAGGCAATGAAATTCTGTGTTTCCAGTAAGTATGTTAGCCCTGTGGGGAACTGAGCTGGCAAGTCTACTTGGAGAGGAAAAGTAGATTTGGGGAAGGTAGAAGGGGTCAGTACATAAAGTGACTAATTCCTCAGCTATGATAAGAGCCTTTGCTGATCTCCAGTGACTGACTGGTACCTCCTTGTCAGATTGGACTCTGTCCCTCCCAGATACTTGATTTTGTGAAAGGGACACAACTATTTGCAGGAAAGAAGACACTGACCATATTGCAAGTGGTAGGTTGTGACATTCAGCATGTTTATGCAGCAGGATTGCTAGGAGATGCAGGGGTGTGTGTGTGTATGCTTGGGCTGGATGATTTATCTGCAATAGGGAATGTTTTATTTTAATTTTCAGTTAAAAAAAGAATTGTTGCTGAGGCTAAGGTAGCAGTGAAAAATTCTGTGCTCTGAGCTTTTACATTTGTGTTTGATATGGTTTCGGTGTTTTTGCAGTTTAGAGAAGCTAGCAAGGGCTCACCTTTAAATAACCTGAAGCTTCCTATTTTCCTCTCTCTCTCTCTCTTTCTTTCTTTCTCTCTCTCTCTCTCTCTCTCTCCCCCTCCCTCCCTCCCTCCCTCCCTAAACACAGCTCCCACCCCATCCTGTCAACATCCCCCTGCACTCCTCCCGCCCTATGGGAAATGCAGCCCAGTTTCACCTTGAGCCTTTTGCACCCAAAATCTGGATTCCCGGCTGGTTAACTGTAGGTGTTTGTGGATACTCTGCAGCTGCCCTGGCCCAGGTGGACTGATTCAGCAGGAGTGTTTGTGCATAGAAATCGGCATCTGGCATCTGAGATCATGGCAGTGCAGCTGGTGCCAGACTCTGATCTTTGACTGCTGATAATGAGTGTGCTGGGGAGGAGGTGGGGCCCAGGCAGCGCCAACTCCAGTCTCCCCTGCCTGCACTGGGGGCCGCTGCTGCAGCTGCTGCAATAGTTGCAGGCAGGTTAAACATTGCTCTGCTTCATCCTGCAGCCTCTTTTGAAATGATTTCTTGGGTCAGAGTATCAGCATGACTAAGCATTTTCAGGGAAAAGATGCAGTGGGTTTGCCATTTTAGAAACTTGTTGCTGAATGCTATTTTGAGAGACGTGCTTGCAAACAGGTGATAAGAGCCCCTCAAAATTGATCACTAGGGTGTCTCCCCACAGGGCTCCTTCCTTTGCCCCAGGTCTTTTGAATTAAAATCCGGAGAACCTTGTTTGTTTGTTTGTTGTTTGTTTTCTTCTAATGACAGCTGTGGAATATTTTTTCACAGAGTGATTGGATAGTTTCTTCCCTCCAGGGGCCCATGTTTCTGCTCAGATTTCCCAGCAGAATCTGGAGAGGTTCACTGTGGCCCTTGCGACTCTTGGACTACAGACTTGGAGGAAACTCCTCTCCCATCTATAATTGAGAGGAGGTGTTGGCTGATGTGTCTAGACATTTATATGTGTGTGAACCACTGACCTACTTCACTTCCCCCACCATGATTTCCATCATGTTAAAAAAGCCCTGAATCTTAGCATTTTAAAGCAAAAACAGACTAGGGCATCATGTGTTTGTAATCTAATTGGTTTTTTTCCTTTGCCTGACCCAAGGATAAGAGTTTGCTTTAGCTGTCATTTTGCCCTCTCCCCCACTCCTCTGCCATGTAGCTCACAGGTCAGGGTAAAAGGTTGCTGGAAGTAGCATGCATCAGCTTGGCACAGGAATGTTCCCAACATTTACACAAGAGACTATAGAAAGTGCTTTTGCTGGGCTTATTGATCTGTTTTCTAACTGAGAAGGGAAATGCAGCTTGGTGAGGCCTGATGAGTTTATTAGGGTGACTTGGAGGAGCAGGCAGTGGGGATGAGCCAGGTCAAGTTAAGAGGAACAGATATCCTGGTGCTGTTACTCAGAATGTCATTTGGCCCACAAAGGCATTTGAATTGTTGAAATTGTATGGGCCTCTGTGACTTTGGGTTTCACTTGGAAAGAAGTAGAAAGAATAAGAGTCATTTTCTGGAGTTTGCTCTTTACCCATCTTTATTCCTCACTAACACTGCTGTCGAGACACCTTATCTTCTACAGCCTACTCACTTTAAATGTACTATCTGTGAGAAGCAGAAACTGCTAAGGTCCTGGAAGTCTGGGTTATGTGCACTGCACTGATGTGCATTCATGCACCTACATGTTATCCAGGATATTCATATAAAGGAAAAGTTTTCTTGAAAAATAGCTCCAGAAAGAGTTGGGCCTGCTTGTCTCTAACTGCACTCAAGCTCCCGAATATTATGGTTGCTGTGCTGGTGGTTTCTGCCACTACGATCTTATCCTTCATTTATCAGTGGCCTCTGCCCTGAGATGTCTCCCTAGAACTCAACTTCTGCTTGGATTAAAGGATGGGGTTCTCCTCTCTCTTGGAAGGTGGAGAGGTGGCTCTTGACATGGATGGATTATTAGATGAGAGCACCCTGGAGCAACGTGTGTAATTGGAGGAACTGTACATTTTTCTGGTTCATGTTTGGTTTGGGAAAATTTTCCCCTATGGACTTTGGTGTTCTTTTTAAAGGGTAAACCCCAAAGTAATTGCTTCCCTGACATGATGGGTCTCAAAATTTATAAGCAACTGGAAGAGAAAAGAAAAGAGGAAACAAAGCCATTTAGTGGAACTAATTTGGCTGTGAGTTCAGGAAGGAAACTGTAAACATTATTATTTATTAAGCTTATTAATCAGCTGATCAGTTCTCAGAATTTATTGAGCGTCTTCTCACTGGGGAGAGTAGTGTGTTGTAATAGCGAGCCAGAGCTCACAAAGCACATTTGGGGGGGGGGAGTCAATACCTGGTAGGCTGGTTGTAATTATCTTTCTGTACTATTGAGTCCTTATGCTGAAGACCAATGGGGAAGATCATCTAGCCATTCCCCTTGCTTTTGGATAAGGAGGCAGAGCCAAAATTATATTTAGTTCAGAAATGATGCTAGGAAAAAATATGTTTGTGTGGTTCTTGAAGTGACCACAGAGTCTGGAGGTTTGAAGAGCCCTGTGTTCTGTCTCCAGCTTTGCCACTTGTTGGGTCATCTTGTGTAGGTCACTCCCTCTCTCTCTGCCTCAGTTGTGCCACTTGCTGAGAGGGTTGTACTAATCTCTGGGGCCCCTTTTTGATTGTGGAACACAATTTAAGATGTTGAGGGATGCTGTCTAGAAAAGGGCTCCTGGGTAGTCAACTTGAACTCTCATTCAGCATTTTGTCTGAATTTCCAACCTACCATGTGACCAGCATTGTCTTCAGAATGGTGGGATTTATCTGGCCCATATGGCTCTTCTGCCAGGCTGAGTATATTTCATACTATTAGCTAAATGCACAATCATGGTTTCTTCAGGCTCTGCTGTCAAGAGTCCTACCCCAAGGAACTGGTTACCTTTGAATGGTGCCTAAGGTGTCTTTCCAAGCTGGGTTTAGGTCATCTGGGAGGGTTGGGCTAAGAGCATGTCTTGATCTCTTCAAGGTGGGAGGACCTCATGTTTGTTTGTAGAGAGTATCAATGGGCCTGAAGAGCATTCGTGCAAGGTTGGGTCCCCCAATAACCAACGAAGGGTGGACTTAAAGAGAAGGTGGAGATGATCTCACATGCCCCCAAACAGCCCTACTCCCACATCATAGTAGGAATCTGAGGCAAAAGAAGATACCACCATATTCACTATGGTGTAGGGAGCCCTCAGCTGGATGTGCCTAATCACAGAGTAGGAAGCTCTTGGTTGTGTGTCGCTTGTTGAAATCACATGTGTTTTGGGAAACTGCAAGGACTGGAGTGTCCTAGGGCTCAGGAATTCGTGCTCATTTCTTTAAATTCAGAGTGGAAATTGCAGAGTTAAGGAGCTACTAAAGTGGTTATGCCTTTTATTTCTTAGATTCTGAAAACACAGATCTTTGGGAAAGCTAAAATAAAATAGCCTTTAATTTAAGTCAATTAGTTAGATAATAATGCAAATTATGCTTTTCTGTAAACAGAGTGTCTTTACTTACATTAACTAATGTAATCCCTTTCAGGACTTATTTTTAAGTAAAAAAAAATAGATATCAGAATTTGGAAATATGTCAATGGTTATGGCTTAAATTGATATCTCAAAATGGTTCTCTGAGTGTCAAGCCAATATTTTTTTCTGCTGCACATCAAAACTCAAGTGCTTAATTCCCAGGACCTCCTAGCACTTTGGATGACCCTTAACTCTGAGCCATTTTGCATTTTCTAGGTTTCTAGGTGGATAATACTGTCTTCCTGTTTATCACCTATTATTTTCTATATTGAAGGGTAAACTAAAAACTATACCACAAGTCTAGGTCAAGATGTCTGGTTTGACTCTGGCACATAGAAATTGTTTTATATTCACAAAGGACTTGTTGCATTTTTTAAGGTATCTCTCTCTCTCTCTCTCTCTCTCTCTCTCTCTCTCTCTCTCTCTCTCTTTGACTGTGCTTCTATGATGTTGTAATACTTGTGTTTTACAATAGGGAAATTTTAGAGAAACTAGCGGGTGATTATTTGTAATGAATTAAGTATGTAAATTAGATGATTCTGAAGGTGCTTTCCATTGTATAAATTATATTTCTTACTTTTAGGCTTATTTTGAATATACTAGCTGTCTGGTCTGTTTTTAAAATAGTTCATTTGATAACTTGCTGTTGTATAACTTTATCTCCATCATTTTGCATCATCATAATTTTCATTCTGGGCTGGGAAGGTGGCTGGGAAGTCTGGGAAGTGGTAGAACATTTGCCTAACTTGCAGAAGGCCTTGGGTTCAATGCCCTGTGCCAGGACGAAAAGAAAAAAAAAAATAAAATAAAAGCAAATTCTCCTTTCCTCAGTCATTTTCCACATTTGGACATTTTCCTTTTTAATTAACAAATATTTGCAGTTAACTAGATCCATCCATCTAATATCTGTTCCATATAAGAAATATACAAGGCAGTCACCAACTTGTATGATCTAATTGGACAGAGAAGATGGAGGTATTTGGGAACTATAATTCCACTTTTTTCAATTAGAAAAGTAGAGAAAATTCAGAGGATCACATGACAATTGTAACCAAGTGAGCCCTGGAGCATACTCAGAGTTGAGAAAGGGGTTCTTTTATTATTATTATTATTATTATTATTATTATTATTATTATTATTTTAGTTGTAGATGGACACAATACCTTTATTTACTTATATGTGGTGCTGAGGATTGAACCCAGTGCCTCACACGTGAAACCCAAGTGCTCTACCACTGAGCCACAACCAGAAAGAGATACTTGAAGCATAGGTAAGGAGTTGGGGGATAGAGGGGTCAAAAGAGCAGAATTAAGGTAAGGGGCATTGTTGTTACGTCAGATGTTGGACTATTTGGAAGATGAAGAGTTTACTGGTTTAGACAGATTTCCTGTTGGTGACGAAGGGTTACAAGGTCTGAAAGCAGGTGGGGTATGAGTATGTTCCTTTAGTTTTATTACTTTAATCTAATTTTCCTCTATATTTTACCAGACTCTCTTTGGAGGTTTTAGTGGATCTTGTCAGATTTCAAATGACAAAAGGCAGAGAATAAAATTGATTTCTATCTTGATAAATTTTGTTATTGAGTTAATATTAGTAATCTTTATATTTTTCAAAGTGCTTTGACTCTTTCTTTCTTTCTTTCTTTCTTTCTTTCTTTCTTTCTTTCTTTCTTTCTTTACCAGGGATTGAACCAAGGGACACTTAACCATGGATTACATATCCCCACCTCTTTTTTCATAATTTATTTAGAGATGGGTCTCGATGAATTGCTAAGTACCTTGCTAAGCTGCTGAAGCTGGCTTTGAACTTGTGATCCTCCTGCCTCAGGCTCCTGAGTTGCTGGGATTATAGGGGTTTGCCACCATACTGGGTT
This sequence comes from Callospermophilus lateralis, assembly GCF_048772815.1. Classification (NCBI taxonomy): domain Eukaryota; kingdom Metazoa; phylum Chordata; class Mammalia; order Rodentia; family Sciuridae; genus Callospermophilus; species Callospermophilus lateralis. The sequence goes on along the minus strand of NW_027514380.1, from coordinate 5,315,425 downwards.
GCTTTTCGTCTCTTGACCCAGCAGATGTTTTCAACCCGGCAGGCAGGCCGGGTATTCCGTCATTTTGTTACATGATGAAATTGGATCCAGAGAAGTTAATGGCCCAAGATGCCTCAGACAAATTGTGGAGAATATAAGATGCTTACCCTGCATTTCATAATGATTAATTCATAAATTTGAAAAAAAATATTGTTATTACAAACTATGGGGATTTAGAGGATAATAATGATATGGTAACTCAGGATGTAGCTATCTAAAAGATTGTATTCAGAGTATAGTCATCTTAGTATTAGGCCTAGAGCAGAGGCCCTGGATGTTTGGGTAGAGGGTAGAACTTATTATTAGTGTCATTTGTCTTTGTGGTTTGTCTAAAGTAAGCTAACTGTAAGAAAGTTTCGGGAACTGGTTATGTTATTATGTCATTATTATATTGCATTCAGTAGCTAAAATCTTCCTAAAATTCTATAACTGTCTTATAAACTGTAGTTTTCCAATGAGTATATCTGAAATCATTTCATTACTAGTTTTTTTTTAGTTAATGTCTAATGTACAAATGTATCTCTTTCAGTGGGTGAAATGTGAAGTCAATGACCATAACTCTTTCAGACCATGTTTTGTAGATCTTTAGCATTTTACTTTCTGACAAATCTATTTCTGTGGGTTTAAGTAACAGAGATTGACTCATATCACCAGCATTAGCAAAAAGGGGAACAAATGACCCACATAGTTGGGGAGTCCCAGGGGAGGCTGGATGGCAGACCATGAATGGTGGTGTCAGAACTGATTCTTTGGCTCTGCTGCCCCTTGACTCTGCTTTTCTCTGTGTTGCTGTGTTGACTTTAGTCTCTGGCATAATCTTTCCCCAAAAAAACATTCTACGGTCACTTGTCCTCAGAACTGGTGAAGGCAGGTCAGTAAACAGGATGCTTCTCATGTGTTATCATGAAGCAGCCAGCAACTTGCCAGGGGTCATTTTTCCTGCCCAAGAGGTTGTGCTCAAATGAGAGAATGAAAGTCTGAAATAATTAATGAAGAAATAAGCAACAGAATCAGAGAATAGGTTTTTAAAGCAGAGCATATGATAGGTCCAGCCCACACAGGAAGTGGAGCTGAACAATTTAAAAATGGCTCTGGTGGTTTATTTAAGGGGGTACATCAAATGCAGAGATAAGATTTCAGGGGTAGAGTCTTGCTTCATGATGTCTTGCAGTCAACAGGTTGATTAGCATTTTGGCAGGATACATCCATCTCTGAGAGACTGTGTGGCTATATGGCTGCAGTGGGTCACCCCATTTTTGGAGCTGTGTTGGGACCTTTTTGAGCAGAGTGAGTTCATTTGTAAAGGGTGGTCTTAATAGTGGGATTGCCACTATAAGTTTTCAAATATCAGATCTGTCCCAATGCTGGCTCCAATGCTGGAAATTTCCATTCATAGTCCATGGATGGCTCTTGACAATGTCACTATTCACAAGTCTATCTGTCTCTCTTGGGTAACAGACTTGTCCTGGGCCAATTCTTGGTTTCAAGGATAGGGATTTCTGACCAAGCAGGTTAGCACCTGTGCCCAGACCTATGGAGAGAAAGTAGGTGAATCAGTTAGCTGATACCCCACTGGTATCATATGGAGTGGAAAGGGCTTGCTCCTGAATGACTATTTGACCAAAAAGGGGGCAGCTTCAAAATACAAGGGAAAGATATTAGATTGTTATTAGAGTGTTCTGCACCTTATGTACCATTGTAGAACTATTATGAAACTAATCATGGAGGAAGCATGGTTTTAGTTCTCTCAAAATAAATATAACTGGAAAAATCCAATTGTCTGAATATTTTATGCTAGGAATATTTTATGCTATGTACCATTGTAGAACTATTATGAAACTAATCATGGAGGAAGCATGGTTTTATTTCTCTCTAAATAAATATAACTGGAAAAATCCAATTGTCTGAATATTTTATGCTAGGTTGAACAAGTCTCACCATGTGTAAAATGAGACAAGAAGAGCTACCCCATAAGATCTGGGCTAATTCAATGGGACATGCATGCAGTGTTTGGCACTGTTTTTTTTTTTTTTTTGGCCCAATGCAAATGCATAGTAAGTATTAGTAGTTGCTTGCTTTGTCTTAAAATGACAGAAATGACCATCTATTCCAAATTTGTCTCATTGAACTCTTGCATGAGAGCCAAACTCAACATAAAACAAAGAAGAAGTTGCCCAACTCTGTCTTTTGGTGTCCCAGTCTCTGGGCAATAAATTACCATCACTGGATAAACAGCCAATGATTTTTAAAAAGCAGATGTTCCTAGGGTTATGTGAACCATTCCAGTCATGAACAAATTTAAATTACATTCCTGCCTTAAATAACTTACAAAAATTTCTAATCCTCTGAAGAGAGATAATTAAAATATGGACAGCAATATTTTTTCTCTGGCAAATGTAAAATGTGTGCCTTTCAGGCCTGCTACCCATGGTGGGCAGCTATTAGTGCATCTCTGTTAAGAATTAATTACATGGCTGCATTCTGAAGCTTAGTAGTGGTTATGAAAGCGCACATTGCAGGTGGAGGTAGCAGTTTCACATTGAATTTTATGCCAGCATATGAAGCCTAATGAAACATATGGTTTAGCTTAGTGGTAATCAAAGCTCCTGGAACTGTGCCTGGGACCATGTGGTATACATCTAGTGAGGAGACTGAACTCCAATGTCAAGGTAACTTTGGTTTGCATCTCAGACTGCCTTGAAATGAATGAATGCTCTTTACAACCTGGGTTCAATCGCAGTCTCACAGCCTAGACTGGGGAAGCAGTTTCCGAGTGGCAGACCCAGTTCATCTCCTCAAGGAAAGTCATGTACATCAGTGGTTTTAAGGATCATCTGAGCAGCAGTGGTGCCCAAATTGTGTCTCTGGCAAGGTCCAACTGCAAATCCAAACACTTACTAGATTTACCCCTCTTGTTATCCCATAGGTATCCCAAACTCACCCCCCCCCCAAGAGAAGATTTCTTATCTTCTCCCTGATCCATAAACCTTGCCTTGGGAGATGGTAGCAAGGTTTTCCCTGTCCCCTGGGACTCATCTTTGACCTTTTGCTCTCTCTCATCCACCTGGTCCAGTTGAAGTCTATGCTTCTTCTGCTTCCTTCATTTCGCTCTCACCAGCCACCTCCTGCTCAATCCCTCCCCTACCTTAAATTTCATGCCCAGAACCTCTTCCATCTGGACTCCATGTAGAGCTGCTCACCTCTCTTCCTGCTTCTGATCTCTTTGCACTATTGTCTGTCCTCATTGCTTTGCCCAGAGGGAATTATAAAGAGAAGATCTAAGTTCTCTACCTGAAATCTTCAATGACACCTGGTCATAAAAGGGAGAAGACTCAGGTTTTTAATATTTTATATTTCTCTCTTAAAGACCTGGCCTCTGTCCATTTGCCCAGCCTCATGTCCCACATCGATCCCTCCTCTACCCCTCAAAATGTCCTCTCTCCTCTGTTCCCAACTTTGGCAGTATTGAAGTACACTCATGTTTAATGACAGGGATTCATTCAGAGAAGTGCATTGTAGGTGATTTCATTATTTTACGGAAACCATGGGGTGCACTAACACACACTGGGACAGTGTGGGTTGATTACTCCACATTGCCTCTTTATGCTCTCCTGAGACCTGGTCAATGTGACATGCAGTAGGCTGCATGTCAAAAAAAAATTTTTTTTACAATAAGTAGGAGCACACTAAAATAAACATGATAAAGTGTAGTGTAGCAAATACATAAACAAATAATTCAGTCATTTTTATTATATTCAAATGCTATCCATTGTAAACTGTGCACACTAAACTTTTAACCAGCTGGCTGCATAGTAGGTGTGATTATGCCAGCATTGCCACAGGCAGGTGAGTATTAGGGTTGCTGTGATGTCACCAGGAACAGGAAAATTTTACCTCTGTTATAATCTTGTGGAACCATCATTCATGTGGTCTGTTGTTGACCAAAATGCAGTGTGTAACTATTTCTATTTCCTAAGAATGATACATTGCCTCAAATCTGTGTACGTCTCACTGTCTGAAGTATGTTCTTTTCTCTGTCTGGATTGTTCTTTTTTCTTGTCTTCCTCTTCACTTTCTCCTTCATTTCATATGAATATATATGTTTGTATTTATTTGTGTATATACAGATAAATAGACACATAAATATACATAAGTTCACTTATTGGTATGTGATATTTAACATGTCTGTCTCTTTTTCTTTATAAATATGTCTCCTTCATTCACTCAACTCATACTCATTGAGCACCTACTATCTTTTGGACACTGTTCTGATGTGAGGGATAAAGGGGTGAAAAAAACTGATAAGGCTTTAGTTGTCTTCAAGCTTAGGTTCTTCTTGGGGAAAAAATCAACAAAAAAGTAAGCATATTGAAAATAACTAAAAGAATGATCAGGGAGTGATGGATGCCCCGTGATTAGTTAAAAACCATGATTAGCAGCAGGTGGTGTTTGGATGACAGCTTTAGGGCAGAGGGTGGAGGAAGGCTTTCCTGAGGAGTCAACATTTCAGCTACAAGGTGAATGACAAGAAGAAATCAGTGGTGAAGAGTCCTGGGTTTAGCATTCCACCAGGGCAAAGGCTCTGAGGCAGGAAGGAGTTCAGTAGGCTCCAGCACTTTGCACTGTACTCGGTATATTTGCTAAAGTCAGCTTTTGATCTATCACTCCCTGGGTCTGGGAGGAATTTCAGGTAAGCAAAGATCACAGACCTTGCCTCAGCACTCACACCTCATCAGGGAAGAATTAATGGTAAGCTTTTAGGAAATACCATACAACAGAAAATGGCCCCACATCAAAGGGTATGGCTCTAACCATGTGTAGGGAGGAATCCAGAGAAGTGAGATCTAGAGATCCAATTAAGAGAGTTTAGAGGGAAATGGCATGGAGCCATTTTGAAGAGTGCATATAAGTAAAATTGGGAAGTGGAGAAAGAAATTCTGAGATGGGAGAGGGGAGAGGAGAGAGTGTGGAGGGAGAGGGGTAGGACTGAGTCAGGGCAAGAATCCAGGATCAGGGTTGTGGAGGAGTGATACTGGCTCAGAGGTCGGGACCATAAGAGAGAGAACATTGCAAATGCTCTTGCAAGAAGTTGGCTTGGAGCCACAGCACTTGGGAGACTCTCTTCTTGGAAAAGACTGAAGTAATGGACGTAGGGCTTGGGAAGTTCAATCTGGAAGCGAAATGCAGGGTGTGCTGGGGAGACCAGAGGGGAAAAGGTAGCATAGAATCAATTGTATCAGAGGGTGGGATGATGCAGGCTGGATGTGGCAGTGAAATGAGAGGGGAGGAATGAATTATAGCAACATTCTGAGGGGAGACTCATCAGGACTGTGTGATGGATTGGTGATGGGTGACAATGTACAGGGAGGAGGAGTCTGGGGACTGCAAAGCACTGGCAGCCCTGTTTGTAGGGAGTGTCATTACATAACAACAAAGGGGTGGGAAACACAATTTGAAGAAGAATAGGTTGTGGTTCACTTAGCACCTCCAAGTCGAAGGTCCTGAGATTACAATGGGATTTGCCAGCAGAGGTGCTGAGGGGCAGTTGGGAATATAGGATGAGTCAGGTCCAAGATTAGATTTGTGGTAGGGACAGATCTAGGAGTGACAGTAGGTGCACAGAAATCCCAAAGAATGATGGGAGAGAGGAAAGAACAAACCTTTCAATAGCCCTGGTTAAAAAGAAGTTCTATGACCTTATATTATAAGATAGCATTCTTACAAGATCACGGTCACCTTAACGTTGGAATTAATTTACCTCACATTGAATGTACCACATGGCCTCATTGAAGCTGTGTGGGAGTGTTTTTCTTTTTATTTTTCTTCCCAGATGCAGCTAAATGCTGTTCCATTAGATGACAGCACTTTCTCACAGATCTCTTTAGGGCACCGTTGAGCTAGGAACATATATGTAAAAACTATTACTGAATGTCACAAAGTAGCTGGATGTCTCTCTGTCTCTCTGTTTCTCTCTGTCTCTTTCTGTTTCTCTCTTTCTCTCTCTCTCTCTCTCTCTCTCTCTCTCTCTCTCTCTCTCTCTCTCATGCAGGGGAGGCGGGGGAGAGAGGTGCCATTTCTATTGTTGAATACCCCTCCACTCCCCCGCCACACACATACTTGGTGACTTCAGAACTGTCTAGTCATGCTTGCCAACCTGTCCTTCAGAAACTCCAGCAAGACACAGAGGTGATGGATTTTCCTTGCCCCACACTGAAGACTCAGCTAGAACAGTATGGGCTGGGGTGACTTGGCAGCTGGAGTCCGGATTCTTCTGGAGGCACCTATGTTCATGTCTGAGGGTGGGCACTGCCATCTCCTGGACCACAGCTGGTTCTGTTGACTGCGGCACTGATTAGGGCTTCTTTATGTAGCCTGGGCTCCCTTAGAACATGGCTGCTTCCAGGTAGCTGAATGGAAACACTGGCACAGGGTCCAAAACTGAGCATCTGAGCTAGAAGGGCAGAGCTGAATAAATTCTGTGTTGCAGCCTCAGAAGTCACACAGATTTGCTCACTAAGGCCATTCGTCACTAAGGCCATTTTCAAGGGGAGATGATTTAGACCACCTCTGGATGAAAGTGACCAATTATGTCATGTCTAAAATTTCCATAACCTGTGTGCATTCTGTGTATCTTTATTTCCTCCTCCTTTGAATTACTCAGGATCTGTGTATGGGGCCTGGCTTTGAAGAAATATTTTAATAATATTAATTGAATGATAGGTGGATATCAGAGATGTCAATTTTTTTTAGATGTTCATCCATATTCTGAACATTTGGAGGTCACATTTGTTTTTTTGCCCTACTGTGCCTTCAGAGAACCCCAATGTGTGAATGAATCATGATGAAAGCCCTTTTTAGCCTGTTCAGTGACCTCTAAATTCCCTGGATTTAGTTCTCATTGATGGATGGAAGATGATAAAGCAACAGTGTCACTTCCTTTTACTTGCTTGGTATTTGAACTAATAACTTGTTTTTGTGCCTCTACTGCCCATGTATCAAGGTACAAGAAGGAATATAGCTTGTTATTAAGACTAAAATGCTTTCTTCTCCTCTGAGGATTGTGAGTATAATTGAGCTGTAATGAACATGGCTGAGGTCATTTCACAGGATTTAATGAACAAAAGAATGTGTGCATGTCCTGAGGCTGAGTCTTTGGTCATTAACCTAGTTGGTCATTAATACTGGCCAGGAATGCTTTACTCGAGGCCAATACAATTCACGCCAGATGCAGCTACAATTGGGAAACATGAACATTACCTGTGTCAGCAGCTATTTGTTTTCTCTGCATTCTCCATGACTACAGGAGGAGGCAGCCTTTCGAATCCCCACTCCAAAGGCTTGAAGCATCAAGGGCAGGACAGGTGTGGAGATGAGGGCCTAGGAAGTACACCTTCTCTTCTGTAATATGATTATTAATATTGTTTTTATTTTTCTGGCAAAGAATGCTCAAAATTCAGAATGGTATCTGGATAGGGCAATCAGTAATCTGAACTTTTTCAAGTAAAGTCTGTGAAAAATCTTAAATAAATCTTAATTTTTTTGACAGTTTTGACTGGCTTTTCTCTTCAAGGAGAAAGCTCTGGATTTCTTCCTTCTTCCCTGTCCTTTCCAGTCTCTGTCTTCCCCTTCGCTCTTCTTCACTCCTTTTAAAACTGTTTATGGAGGATGTCGGTCAGAGGCATTTGGGTCAGTGCTGAGGATCCCATTGAAAAGGTCAACAAACAAACAAACAATTCCAATACAGTGAGGTCAATGTTACAGCAAAGAAATAGTCGAGGTACCATAGAGCACAGGTGTGTGGTTCAGGGACCCTCAAGTAGCACTGGAGTTAGAGACATTTTGAAGAAGTTTGGTGAGTGTGAATGTGGGAGAGGTGGGTGATAGTGGTGGATGATTCCAGGTACAGGAAACAGTCTACACCTATGCAAAGGAGACAATTGCATGTCCCAGCAACTGTGTACGGAAGGTAAAAGGGAATGGAGGATAAAGTACCCCAAATTTGGCTAGAGGCAGACACAAAACCCTTATGAATACATGGTAAGAAGGTTGAAGTTGATCTTGAAATTTTTGGGGGGGAGTACCAGGTCTTGAATTCAGGGGCACTCAACCACTGAACCACATCCCCAGCCCTATTTGTATTTTATTACAGACAGGGTCTCAGTGAGTTGCTTAGTGCCTCACTAAATTGCTGAGGCTGGCTTTGAACTCTTAATCCTCCTGCCTCTGCCTCCGAAGCCTCTGGGATTAAAGGTGTGGGCCAATCTGCCCAGCCTTGATCATGAATTTTATCAGAAATCATTAATGATTTTAAGCAGGAAAGAACATAATGAGGATTGAGCTATACAAATCACTCATGAAATAACATGGAAGATGGATTGAAATACACCATGAACTGGAGGGGAGAGGCCTGGCTACGAAGGAACAAAAGGCAAATAGCTGAGCTTAGGCTTGGCCTGAACTGATGGCAGGCCAGTGAGAGCAGAGGAGAGAACAGAGGCCAAGTCTTCCCATGGCCCTGGTTAAAAAGAAATCATATGACCTAGTATTATAAGGTCACCTTGACATGGGAATTCATCTACCTCACACTGAATGCACCACATGGCCTCACTGAAGCTGTGTGGGAGTGTTTTTGTTTATATTTTGGCCTGCCATCCATTCATGCCTATTGTTCAGTTATATGCCTTTTGTATCTTCTTTATGTCACTCCATGTGGAGGACAAAATGAGAGAGAGAGAGGTGGTTCATATGGGCTCCCATTATTAAGTAGAATAAAGACCTGCTACAACAGGATTTAAAATAGAAGACTTCTTGAGTTCAGGCACTAAGTCTTCATGTGGAGCAGTTTTCATGCTGTGGCTCTGGCTCCACCCTCACTCCCACCCGCTTAAACTTTGGGCTCTTCTCTTATCATGAGCTCTGTCTTCTGTCTGGCTTCACTCATGTGGTCACAACATAGCTGTCAGCAGTAACTGTTAAACATGCTTCCTTATTCAAGCTCAAGGGGAGACAAGAAAACTCTCTACCCCAAATTGGAACAGTAAATTCTTTATTTTCTTATAACTTTTCAGGCTGGGAAATGCAAGACATAGGAGCTGGCATTGGGCAAGGGCCTTTTTGTGCCATCATCCCATGAAATTTTTGAAGAGAGCCCACCTTGAAATTTTTGAAGAGGGCTGCTCAGATATTTTGTAAAATATCCCCTGATTGAGATTTGCCTGATACTGTCTCATACTTAGACTGGAGTCATGTAAAGCATATTTCTCTTCCTTCTTTGAATTTCCAAGCATAAGTAGTTGAATTCCACAGCACATCAGTTAGTTACTATTTATCATTTGGCATTTCACCATGTAAGTTTATATGTTGATTTCTCAACCTAGACTGCAGGGTCACTGAAATAGGGATCATGTCTTTAAATCTTCTTGTATGGAACTCCTTGTGTTATATAGTTATCAGGGCTCAGTATGTATTCAGGAATTAAATCCCAATCCCAGATAACAGCAGAGTAAGATGTGCTAGATAGCTTCTTCATGCTTTAGGTTAAAATTAATTTGATATTTGAAAAGTGTAATAATCCATTTTCTCAGTGAAAATAAAAAGAAAGAGTGCTCTGAGAAAGGGAATAAAATTTGGGTATAATTCTTGGGGTATAAAATTAAAAAACCATCTGCCTTTGAGCTGCAGCAGATGTGTAATTGATATGCACTGCTCATTTGCCACTTGAATTTTGCAGACATTTAATGCGTAATTGTTTATACAGTAAGATTCTAAATACACTTTGGAGAAAAGCTCACTTTTCCTATAGCCCCTGTACTTCCTACCAGCAGATTAATATTGGCTCTTAATTTAACTAGAGCTTTGAACATAGAATTAAAATAAAACAAATTTGCATAGTGCCTTTTTGAAGATAGTAATTGGACAATATCTATAAAAAATTAAGATGATAAACTCTTGATCCTGCATTGTCCATCTAGGATTTCAGCTATGTGGACAAAGATGTACACACATGAATGTTCTCTGAAGACAGCTTGCAATTATAAAATATTGAACATTGCCTAATGTCCATCTAGAAGGGATTGATTAAATACATTATATGTCATTCATATAGTATGATATTGTGCAGCCTTTAGGAAAAATAAAGTACTGATATAGGAACTGACAAGGAAAAATTTGCATATATGTAGAATGTTTTTGGAAGGATACACAAGAAACTACCTGGAGTGGAAGGCAAACCTATTTTTATAATATACCCCTTTGTATTTTAAATATTTTGAATCATAAAGCATTTTATTTTTAAAATAAAGAAAACAGTATTAGCAGTTGAAAGGATTTAGACCCAATGGCTAAATATCTAGGAAGAGTTGCAAAAACACCCTTGACACATTATTTTTTTGTCCACATAATCATAATTTAAATTATAATATTTATTACCAAAGACACTTTTCTCCTTCCTTTTCTTTTTTATTTTGTTCATCAGATCCCAGTTATTTTGTAACTGTCACTGCTCAGATTTGGATGGGTGGTTCTGACTGGTGCTTTTGAAATGGGTGTCAGCAGAGGTAGTAGAGATGAAATAGGCTTGGGTTCTGGGCAGACAGCTTTTCAGGACATGACTTTCACAGAAAGATTGTTATGTTTTAAACATTTTGATGTTCCCCTAAAAAACTCATGTACCAACTAGAAGAAAGATCTTTTAGTTCTATTTACATGCACACTTATCTACAGATGCTTTCAGTTGTCCACACAATAGCATCAACCTAGTCCTCTTCCCCTACTGGAGGATCCTAAAACTGTGGCCTCCTCTTTCCAGTTTCCGTTTTGGTTGCAGTAGCCTAGGTTGTTCACTGTTCAAGGTTCTTCAATGCAGAAAATATTCACACTAATTTGTTTCAACACAAAGGGACTTATTACTAGATAGTGGAATGTTTAGAAATATGTCAGAAATCAGACAATGAAGAAAAATGCCCATCCTCAGGACTGATAGAGCAGAAAAGTTACTACTGTCACTGAATTACCACCCCTGACATCAGAGACAGACATGGGCATTTTCACAAGAGCAGATCAAAAAAAAAAAATGAAAAACATTAGTATTTTCCCAATTTGCTTGCAGGAGAAGCCAGATCACCTATGTAACCTCTGTAAAAGAGTCTAGGAGATGCATGTTTAGATCCCTCATCTCTATAACGTAGGAAAGAATTCTTCAGAGGGGTTGTGGCAGGGGGCTGGGCAAGCAATCTGTAACATGTCACATGAATGATCCTGTTCTGGCCCATAGAAAATAAGCAGACATGTCCTGGGGAGCTTCCTGAAGAGAGTTTACACTTTCATAAAAATAAAGAGACACAAAGAGAGCCCTCTTTACTGTTCTTTCTGGGTTTTGACACAGTTGTAGTGGACATGATGCTTGGAGGCCCTGTGGCCTTCTTGGATCAATGAGGGGGATGCCCTGCAACATACCCACCCCACTCACATTTTTCATTTTTCCATGTACATGAACTTATTTCCTTGAGTCTGTAACTGTGCTTACAATTTCCTCTCCTCCTCCTCTTCTTTTTCTTTTTTTTTGAATGCAAGAAATTAATTGAAAAAAAAGTGCAATGAAACTTTTCAAGTGCAAAATTGTCAATGTCAAAAGGGGAAACTTGGACAACTCCCTACAAGTGCAGGACCAAGTGAAGAGTGGATTCCTTCTGGATGCTGTAGTCAGAGAGGGTGCACCCATATTCCAGAATTTTGCCAGCTAAAATCAACCTGTGCTGGTCAGGGGGGATGTCTTCTTTTTGGATCTTTGCCTTGACATTCTCAGTGGTGTCACTGGGCTCCACCTCTAGGGTGATGATCTTGCCCGTCAGGGTCTTCACCAAAATCTGCATCGTTGGTGGCAGCAACAGATAGCAGATCAGCAATGGGATGACCGGCCTCCATGGATCTCTTGTGTTTACAATTTCTGCATTCCTAAAATCCCCCCTTCATTTCCTCCTGTTCCTCAAATTCTAATGCAATGTCTCCCCTCTCCATCTCCTAGGTCTTCTGTTTACTTATTCACCTCCTATTCCTTTTTCATTCACTTTCCACCTGGCTACTGAGTCTGTCACACTTGCAAAGCATCTAACCAAAAGGTCCTCATGTTGTACTGACTGGAAATTCCACTAAGTAAAATCTCTTTACTGCACTTGACACTCTGTCTTTGTCTTAATTCAAGGCCTCTCCTCCCCTTTCTTGTAAGATATTATAGTCTCTTTGGTCTCCTTCTAACCCTTTTTTTGTTCTTCTGTATCTCCTCTTGAATGGGCTCTCTTTCCACTCTCTCGCTGTAAGTGCTCATCCATGGCTCATGACTTCCCCAGTCTCCACTCTGTGGTTGGTTTCCATACTTTCTCATTTTTTCTAACCATCACCTGAATTCTGAAGACCCTAAGTCATCATTTCTAGTCCAGAAACCTTCTTTAGCTTCACACACATACACTCAGCCACAGCCAACCACCTCTGATAGAATGTCTCCTGAGCGCCTGAGATGAACATGTCCCAAACCTACCGTTAGTTCTTTGCAGGTTGTTTTTCCTGCAATCTCCACCTGTTTGCTCACCCAACACAAAGACCTGGAGTCATCTTGACTCCTCCTTCTCCCTCATATATACCATGAAAACTGATTCTACCATATCCTTCCTGTCCTGCATCAGTTTTCTACCCACTATCAACAGAGTGACCTGGTCAAAATGCAAACAGGACTATTCCATGCTGGTTATTAATAACAAAACTGCTCTCCTTATAGGTGCATAGATTTAAATTATGGACTTAAAATATCAAACCAGACTCCCTTAACCCTTCTCCATGAAGAAAATGTGCAGAGTCCAGGTAGAGAAGTTTCCTGATCCATGTACTTGAAAATCACTGTTTCTTAGGCCTGACCACTGCACACTATTGTAATGTCCATAGCCTTGAAATTCAACATTAGATAAATTCAGTGTCATTTCCACTTGCTGGGCTGTTTGTGATATTATAAACAATGCCAAATTACTATTTCTGGCTCCTTTTTGTAGCAGTCTGTGGGATTCTCCTTTATTTTTCCACAAAGATAGTGCTGATGCTGGGTACAATGATGCACACTTATAATTCGAGTGACTCGGGAGACTGAGGCAGGAGAATTGTAAATTCAAGACCAGACTCAGCAACTTAGTGAGACCCTGTTTTTTGTTGTTGTTGTTTTTTAAAAAGTTTGGGCCAAAAGGGCTGGGGTAAATTACCCCTCTCCCTCCACCCACTAAATAGTGTGTATGATCTGTGTATGTTGGGAAAAGACATTACCCCACTCGTTGCCGTCTTTCACATTTGAACTTGGCTAATTTTAATTTGCATACTCCTACTCTAAAATTGGTATTCAATACCAATTAGGAAGAACTTGGATGTTTTTCCTCTAACAGATGCTTTCCTAGTTCACTGTCTCTATGCTAGTCAAAGGCCAGGTATTTATACAGCTACAGCTAACCACCAAAGGGAACTTAGCAGATGGAACATCTGGCACTTAGGATTGAGTGATCAGTAAAGGCATTACCTTATTACTAGTATTAAACTCTATGAAGATATTTCCTTGGTGTGAGAGACACATGGGTTCTAGTATGTGCTGCCTTGTTGCACTAGAGACTCAAGGATTTTTTTTACACAAATTGGTAAAAACCATATTGTTAGCAGTGCAAACAGTTTTGCTATTTTTCAGCAATGTTCTGTGTATGGTATTCAATACAGGAAATGTATTTTATAACTAACGGTGAGCGTAGGAGTCACAAGAATCTCCCCTGGGCATGTACATATTTGGAGGAAATCTGAATAATAGAATCAATCAGATATATCAAGGGAAAAGCACAGACTTCCCTGAGTATTTTTATAGTCCTAAAAATCTTTCACTAGCTCCCATCACCACTAGGTGAGGGCTACTCTGGGGCCATTTGCTCTCAGGTACTGATTTGCCACTTTGCATATGCTTGTGGGAGAGTGGGGAGTCTCCTGTTGCTGGTCAACAGAGCCCTGAGACTGAGAGTTTCCATGGGCAGAGTGATGGGGTGGGTGTGGTGATGTCCAGCAGAAGACCAATGAACAGAGGAGTCACTCTGAACCTGATGCCATGTGCTCTGAGGCCATGGGAGAGGAATGGCATAGCCCTTTGATTCAAGCATTCTTTGACCTCTTTGGAAACGAAGACCAACATTCATGATGGGCCTCAGCAAGTAACATGAGATGATGGTGTACACTGTGGCTTTCAATCATGAGATGCCATCTTATAAATGCCAAGAGTAAGATTTCCCATTTTTACCAAAGCTCCTCTTCTCAGCATCACTGATCATTAGGAAAATTCTAATCAAACCCACAATAAGGTACCGCCTCGCACTCACTATGATGAAACTCTCAAGAAAACAAAAAGCACAGAAAATAGCAAGGATGTGGTGAGGATGTGGGAAAGCGGGAGCCCTTGTGCACTGATGTTGTGAATGTAAAATGGTGCAGCTTCTGTGGAAAACAAAATGGCAGGTCAAAAAATCAAAAATAGAATTATCATGTGATCCAGCAATTTCACTTCCAAGCATACAACCAGAAGAACTGAAATCAGGATACTGCATGGCTATTTGCACACCCATCTGCATAGCAACATTATTCACAATAGCCAAAAGGTAGACATCCCAAGATTCCATCAGAGATGAATGGAATAAATAAAAGTGTGGTATATACATACAAATGGAATATCATTCAACTTTACGAAGGAAGGAAATTCTTGTCAAATTCTGTTGTGACATGGCACACACAGTATTGATTAACCTTGAGGACATTATGCTGAGTAAAAGAAGCCAGTTACAAAGAGGCAAATACTGCATGATTCCACTTACATTAGCACTCAGTATAATACCATTCACAGAGCTAGAAAATAGAATGATGGTTGTCAGGGGGTTGGATTATAGGGTGTTTTAGTCAGATATTTTACTGCTGTGACTTAAAGACCCAACCAGAAAAATTATAGAGGAGGAAAAGTTGGGGGCAAGGCTCATGGTTTCAGAGGTCTCGGTCCATATGCAGGTGGCCTCATTCCTTGGGTGCTTGAGTGATGCTGAACATCCAGGCAGAAGAGTTTAGGAGAGGGAAGCAGCTCATATTATGGTTAGGAAACAGAAACTCCACTTGCCAGATACAAAATACATACCCCAAAGCCACTCCCACAAGGTCCCACCTCCTCCAGCCACACCCCACCTGCCTTCAGTTACCACTCAGTCAATCCCATCAGGTGATTAATCCACTGATTAGGTTAAGGCTCTCACAACCCAATCATTTCTCCTCTAAACTTCTTGCATTATCTCACATGAGCTTTTGGGGGACACCTCACATCCAAACCATAACATGGGGGATGGGGAGGAGAAAAACTGTTACAAACCTAATTCCTCCACTTGTTCTTGTTCATAAGTCTCAGATTCCTTCATTCCAGCTATAGATGCTACCAGTGTCACCTTCTATCTCTATTGGCCCAGCCCCACACAGCTGAATTCATGATGCCTGTATGTACACCATCAGACCTAGGGTCCCAATCATTCCGGTAAGGAGATGATGGATTTTAATGCTTCCTTCTGGTCCAGTATGCTTAGGATTGAGCACTTACCAGTGATAGGACCAAGCAGCCAGCTGAAATCACTGAGCACCCACTTTGAGTTTCTCTCCAAACACTGCCTATGCAATAGATTCCAGACCACAGCCCAGTGATTAGTAGCAGTGGCATCCTCAAGGAGCTTGTTAGAACTGCAGACTCTTGGGTCTCATCCCTGGCCTATGAATGAGAATCTATACTTCAGCAACAACAGTGTGATTTTTGTGTCCATTAAAATTTGAGGAGCAGTTAGCTAGACCACAGCAGTGTTTTAAACCTTGGTTATACCTTAGAATCATGGGGATGGGTACCTGGCAGAAGTTATTAAAATTGCCAACACTCAATTTGTAATTGGCTTGCTGTGGGGTTGGGCACTGGCATTTTATAAAATTTCTCCAGGGGATTCTATTATGCTTCTAAGGCTGGGACTCACTAGTGTAGGGCAAGTTTTGGTATCTCAGGTTGGCCCTATATGAAGAATAGGGTTCCAGACTGGGACATTCTT
The DNA here is from genome assembly GCF_048772815.1 of Callospermophilus lateralis. NCBI lineage: Eukaryota > Metazoa > Chordata > Mammalia > Rodentia > Sciuridae > Callospermophilus > Callospermophilus lateralis. Next base: position 5,299,262 of record NW_027514380.1, on the reverse strand, counting down.
CTTTTCAACATCTGGCTTCTCTGTCCCTTACTCCTCCAAGTTCAAAGTCATTTTGTCAAAGTGTCCTGCTATTAAATGTTGCTAAAGAGTCCCTTTCTCTGGACTTGGAACCTTGGTATAGGGATTGCTCCTGATCATGTTCTGTCTCATGAAGATATTTCAGAACAAAAATTATCTGATACAGTACGTAAAATATCATCTGATAAACTAGGTCCCATTTTCATGGGTCTGGACAGTGTCTCTAATTGACAAACACCTGACCACCAGTAGTCAGGATTTGTAAGTACTCTACCCCTGCCCAAATAATGAGATGTCTGGAACTAGAATCTCAATGGTTGTACCATATTAGAAACTAGAATTACTACAGCTCTTGGCTTTTATAGCTGGATAACAAATGGTCCTTTAGCCCACTATTCTCTGCCTAATGATAATAATAATAATAATCTTTTTGAGCAATTATTACATGCCCAGTATTATTCTAAAAAAAAAAAAAACGATATGAGTTAACTGATGTAAGCTTCAAGTATCTTCTTAATGTAGTGGAGGAAGCTGAAGCACAATGAAGTTCAATAACTTGCTCAAAATCATACAGTAGGTCTACAGCAGAATTAGAATCTGGAATCTGATTAAATAGCCCCTGCTCTTCACCATGATGCTATTTTGGGACAAAGTTTCTGTAAAACAAAGTAAGATGGCATCAGTCAATAAGTTATAGCTGGCAGCAAGTTTATTGTGTAGGTCTTTTGCTGAATCTGGGTTGACTCTCCCTAACATGTGAGTTTGGTTCTTAACAATTGTAATGGTTAATTTGAATTGTCAACTTGATTGGAAGATGCCAATGATTAAAAGGCTTATGGGCGTGAGGGTGAGGGTGTATCTTGGAATGATTGGCGTGTGGGATAGCCAATTGCCTACGTGTGGGCAGCAATGACCAATAGGATGATGGCTTGGATGGAATAAAAGTTGGAAGAACAAGGAGGCAGCAGATGCAAGCTTGATTTTTTTTAAGTGGGTTCTTGGTTGCTGCTGTGATCCTCCAAGGATATGTGACTTTGGCTACTTCACTCTTTGAAAGCAGACTGTCAGTGGTTCCCCAGAAGCCTTTGGTCTTGGACTGGGTTAGCCCATTGATCCCTTGGACTGTGTGGCTACTGGTTCTTCTGGCTCTCCAGCCTGCAGAGGCCATTGTGGACTATCCAGCTTCTGGTCACGTGAGCCAACCTAATAAGTCCCCTTTTTGTAATTATATTTCCTTTTCATTCTGTTTCTCTAAAGAACCCTAATACAACAGTTACCATTTATACTTTTTCTGTAAGCCAGGCAATTCAGCCTCTAGGTGTCAAGATTTGTCAGAGTCCTAGAACTGCCTGTAGGCCAGTAAATGGAAAAGAAAATCCTGGAGGGAAACCAGCATTTAAGGAAAGGGCTGGAGTCGTGAACTCCATGTACGGTTGTTTTTCTGTTTTTATTTTTGTTTTTGTAGAAGAGATTGAACTCAGGGGAACTTAATCACTGAATCCCATACCCAGTCCTTTTCTGTATTTTGACTCCCACTAAACACAGGCCCCAAGGCCAAGAGTTTAAAAAAACTGATGTCCTGGTAGAGGTTTGGCAGTAGGCTTATTAGAAATCAATATAATTGATTTTTGGTTTTGGTTTGCTCCCCTCCAACATTTTTTGCTATGGATTCTTGTATTGACAGGGGAATTCTAATGTTATATGCAACAATCAGAAGGTAAAATTAGTTGGGACCAATGAACAGAGAGGAAAGCGGTCTCTGAGCTGTGTAACTCTCCCAGGTCCTCGGCGGGTTGTTTCACTGGCCTTTTAAAATGGGGAGAATAAGTGAACAGAGCAGGAGCAGCAAAGAGAGGTCTTCAAGGTGAATTCAACAAGGTTCTTAAAGGAAGAAGGGCCCTTAGAATAAGAGGCAGCAGAGCCAACTGTCAACAAGTCAGACTGCCTTGGAACAGCACCACTTCTGGACTCTGAGGCTTAGTTGGGTAGTGAAAAAATTCACCCAAGAAAACCAGCTCTCAAAGTCCAGGGTGTGTTTTCACCATGAGCTCATATTCATTTTGTTATTTTTGAAAACAGAGGGATGGTTGATTTGGGGTACCAATTTGACAGGGCTCAGGGATGCCTAGGTATCCAGTAAGACTTGTTTGTGGGTGTTTCTAGGAGGGTATTTCTAGAAGATTAGCATCTGAATCAGTCAACTAAGTAAAAAAGACTCACCTCACCAATGTGGGTGGACATCATCCAGTCAGCTGAGGATGAGAATTGAAAGAATGGGGGGAGGGAAGGTGAATTTTTCTTCTCTTTGACCTGGGACATCCTCTGCTCCTTCTCTTAGAAATCTGAGCTACCAATTTTCAGGCCCTAGGGTTTGGGCTGAATCATACCACTGACTTTCTAGGTTCTGCAGCTGGCAGACAACAGATGTGGGACTTCTTGACCCCTGTAATCAAGTGAGTCCATTCCCACAGTTTATCAATCCCTCCATGCACACACATATGCACACACACACATGCACACAGAGTCATGCATTGTGCAGCAATCAAACTAGATAGCATGTACAATGGTGGCCCCATAAGATTATGATAAAGTGAAAAATTCCTATTGCCCAGTGTCCTCATAGCCATCATAACATCACAGTGCAACATATTCCTCACAATTGTGGTGGTGCTGGTATAAATATACCTACTACATGGCCACTTATATAAAAGTACTGAACCCAATTTTGTGCAATAGTTGATAATAAGTGTCTGCATCACTGGTTTATGCATTTACATTTTATTCTTATTTTACAGTGAATTTCTACTTTAAAAATTTCCTATAAAACACTGTGCCTTATCATGCCTGCAGACTCATGCATCTCATATTTTCCATTTCTCTTGATTACATACTTTTCTTTTCCACTTGATGCAATCTTGAGTTGTTTCATTCATCATGGACCCAGGAATGGTGGAGGACACCTTATCTATCTGTCTATCTATCTATCAAAACCATGTAGCTTAGGTGTGTAGTAGGCTAAAACACCTAGGCTTGGATAAGAACACTGCATTCTGATTAAACAATGATGAAATTGTCAAACAAGGCATTTTTCAGAACATGTCTCCATCTGTTTTTTTTTTCTTTCTTTTTTTTTGTTCTTTTTAGATATGCATGACAGTCGAGTATATTTTGACATATTATACACACATATTCTAATTAGGATCCTACTCTTGTGGTTGTACATGATGTGGAGTTTCACTGGTCGTGTATTCATATATAAACATAGGAAAGTTATGTCAGTTTCATTCTACTGCCTTTCCTATTTCCATCCGTCCTCCCTTCCCTTCATCCCCCTATGTCTAATGAACTTCTATCCTCCCCTTTCCCCCTTATTGTGTGTTAGCATCCACATATCAGAGAGAACCTTTGGTCTTTGTTTTTTTTTTTTTGGGGGGGGGGATTCGATATCTCACTTAGCATGATGGTTTCTGATTCTATTCATTTACCAGCAAATGCCATAATTTCATCTTCTTTATGGATAATTAATATTCAGTTATGTATATATACCACATTTTCGTTATCCATTCATCTGTTTAAGGGCATGGGTTGATTCCATAGCTTAGCTATTGTGAATTTAACTGCTATAAATATTGACGTGGCTGTGTCATTTTAGTTTGCTGTTTTCAGACATTTTAAAACAACCCTATTGGTATTTCAAACAGGATCCTCCTGAAGTCATTGAGTACATTGTCTCCTTCCTCATGAACTTCTGAGTTGGGTATAGTCCCCATTGTGGGTGATAAATAACCCAATGTTATACAATGGACAAATGATTTCTTAGCAACCAAAGTCCTCATTTCCCTGTCTCACACAGGTGACAGTTAATTCTGAACCTGGCAAAACACAAGATGGCTCTCAAAAGTCAAAACGTATCTGAAATGACCAAGATGATCTGAGTAGAGAAGATGGCCAGCAGTGACTTCTTGTCAGTTGGACATGCCATGAAGGCCCTGCTCCCCTTTGTCCAGGTGGAACCAGTCTTTTTTTTAAGAAAGGGATATGTCCCAATCTTTAAGCAACACATGACTATAAATTTATGCAAGTGATCCCTGGATCATATGAAGCTTAGGGACTCTAATCTTGTGTAGTTCAAAATTTATTAGTAACTTTTGACTCTTCAGAAACTCCACTACTAATAGCCTGCTATTGACTGGAAGCCTTGCCAGTATCATTAGTAGTCAACTATCACTCTATATAATGCACCATATGTACTATATGTAGTGAAAAATACATGAGAACTGAGAGCCACAAGCTTTCACTTTTTTCTACTATAGTTATTTCCTGGAGAAGTGAACAGCTCACACCAAGGTGGTTAGTGTCACCTGGTGGACTAAGCAGACCTCTAACACTTGAGCACTTCACAAAGAACAGGACGTGACTCTGAATTATTGGAGTAGTACATCATGAACTGCAGTAACAATTTAATACTACATCTTTACATTTGCTTTCATTTCTCTTAACTGCAAATGGTGCCGTGTAGGTTCTGTGATTGTGTAAGGTTTAATAAAGTTTTATGAGACTTGTGTAGATTTTACAGTAGCAAAAGATAGATATTAACAACATATCATGAAAACATAAAAAAAAGTTTTTTCTCAATTCTTGCTGTAATTCTATACTCTATGATTTATCTTGAAGTTTTTTTTTTCCAAATTTATTCAAATCTCAAAATAAAAAATTCAAATATAAGGGAAACTGAACAGTTCAAACCTGGGTTGATCAAGGACCTACGGATATGTTATATTCATCCGTTCCTCCATTCATCCATCCTATTAATTCCATTTCTCCAGGAGGTATGAAGGCAGTCATGGTGTGGCTGGAGGAGGTGGGTCACTGGGGGCATGCCTCTGGGGTATGTATTTGTGTCTGGTGAGTGGAGTCTCTCTGGTACCCTATTTTCTTCTACCACGTTCGGCCTCACTTTGAGCTCTGAGGTATGAAGCTGGCTGTCTCTTGTACTAAGACCTCTGAAACTGAGCTCCCAAATAAACATCCCCCCCCCGAATTTTTCTGGTCAGATTTTTGGTTACAGCAACAAAAAGTTGACTAAAACATGGATACAAACCATAGAGAAACTGAAATCACTCTGTTTCCTAGGACATATAATGTAAACGCAACTGGTAATCTCTCTTCTTTTATGTGGAAACTGACATCTTATGATTAATCATCATAAACCACAATATGGTATTCTTTGTTTTCTCATAACACTAATATGAATTTTCAAAAAATGAAGAATTTCCCAATCTTCCAATCTATCAGAATCATTAACTTCTTCCCACACTAAGTTCTTCCTAGATCAACTCTACTTACTTTTGGCATTGTGTCCCTTTGTACCCTCATGATTCCTGTGTCACTGTAGAATACTAATCTATGACCATTATGTTATCATGGATGTTCCCTAGACTTGTTGGTTCCAAATTTGTAAATATAAACTGGCATATGAGGTGCAAAGAATTTTCTTCCCATTGAAAAGAATTTTCTGTTCACATACACCTGGGTGTTTATTCCTACTTAGGTTTTAGCACTAGAACACATTCTATGCTTACATAAGCATGGAGAGGATGAATAGATGATGCAGGCAGATAGGGATACAGTCAAATAAACAAATACACACCCGTGGAAGGATCAACATGTTTTTAGATTTATCACATGTATTCCTACTGTATAAGGACAAATTGTAATCAGTCTTGGAAAATATCTCCCAAGTGGTTAGACATAACTTGGACCTGGAAGTCGTGGAATGGCAAAGACTGATCAGACAGAGGTTACTCAGCCAAAGAGAGAGGCTCACATGAAGGGCGGGGAGGGAACAGGGAGGACTCTGCAGCCAGGGGCGGGAGTGATAACAGATGGCACACTGAGGGAAGTCAGAGCAAAATCAGGAGTTTTAGTGTTAATTATTTTGGCTCAATTATGTTGATTATGAAAATTAAAGTCAATGCCAATGAGTTAGTGGGATTTGTTTGTTGTAGACATGATTTCATTCATTTTGCAAATACTTCCAAGAAAAAGGTCATTAGAGCTAATGAATATATTCAGCTATGGACAAATAAAATTTATTTGCAAAATCAGAAACACCTTATAGCTTAGCAGTAAATTACATCCACGATATAGACAGAGATACATAGATATCATAATGTAATAGGAGGGGGAAAAGTTACCCCATGTACTCCTATGTATCATTTCTCTAGGTTTAGATTTCTTCTGTCAAGAGATATGGAAAGGCACATTGAAGGGTAATCTAGTTGGGAAATTAATTATATTTTGATTTTTTTTCTTCTTGTGCTAATGTCTTTTCACAACAGAATGATGTATTTTCCCAGAACTCCACGATTTAAGAAGACAGTCCAAAGCCTTTGAGCCCTGGAAGTCAGGGCTTTCTTAGATTGGCAGGAATTAACGAGTCTGCTTTCAAAAGTACAGTCTACCAAGAGAAGAAATGACTCCTTCAGGAAGAGGAGAGCTCTAAGGTTCAGAATAGAAGGCACTGACCCTTTTCAGAAGACAGTAGGGACTCCTGAAGACAGGAAGGAGGGAAAGGGTGAGTCATTCCAGGAGTGCTGGGGACTTGGCCTCTGTTCCCATATGCTCCCTGGAGACAAATGGCAGGGAGGCTGGACACTAAGCCCAGAGCATTATGAGCTGCAGTAAGGGTGTTCTCCGGCAAGCCTGTGGTCAGAGCAAGGTCTCTGTGAGGACCTCATGGGCACAGGTTTGTTGCCTACCCATTGACAAAATGGAAGATGATTTAAATGACAACCCACAAAACTACATGAACCTGGAGGAGTACTTCCCAAATAAACATAAAGGGCTGTTTACTAAAAGGGCCATGCTGGGAGAAAAAAAACTTCCATTACAGATAGTGACCCCTGTGTGCCAAGGGAAAACCCCTTCAGATTTATCCCATACTCATGGAAGACCCAGTATTTTTTTTTTTTTTTTGAATAGGAGGACTCTATCTATGTGTGTGTGGGGGGGGCATGTCTACTATGGTAAAATGTTTCAAAAGCCAATTTCACCTTTATTTAGAAAAATAAACAATGAGGCATTTTTTGTGCCCACACATAGTGGAGTAAATTCATTCCAACCATAGTTGCTGTTGATTTTCTACTTGTTTCTTCACATCACTTTCTGGCCTTAACTGATATCCCAGGCAGCTGACCCATGTAGAATGCCACGGGCTCCCTAGCCCTCTGCTTTATGACTGAGTTGGTTCCTCCATGGGAAGTAATAGCCTCAGTTCACTGAAGGGTACTTCACTGCCCCTTGTTAGTAACCCTCCAATACTTTATGAAATGTCCCTTTTGGAATGTAGCTCGATTCTACACTCCTACTACAATACTGCATTGTAGTAGCCTCTCTTGAAAAAGATCTTCCTTACTATCTTTCTCAAGTGTTCTATAAATATTTTTTCTTTAACAGTTACTGGTGCCCTCAACTTGGATAGGGTCAGATTCATCACTGGATCTCCAGACTGCTCTTTCCCTACCCCAAGTGTGCTCTTTTGAAGGCTTTTGTGTTTGCTTCTAGATGATTCACTGGAACTCCAATTTGAGTCTGATTCCTGAGCCAGTGCTCTGGATTACAGTCCACTAAAGTACAACAGTACCTTCTTTTTTTAAAAAAAAAATTTTAATTGTTGATGGACCTTTATTTTATTTATTTATATGCAGTGTTGAGAATCAAACCCAGTGTCTCACATATGCTAGGCAAGTGTGATACCATGAACCACTACCCCAGCCCCAACATTGTCTTCTTTAAAGTACCTCTAGCACTACCAAGTTGCCCCAGATGTTTCAGCAGATTCCTTAATGAACACAAGGTGACCCAATCACAAAATATATTTATAACAATTAAAGGAAAGAATATCTTTTCTTTTCCTGAATAAGAGAAAGAACTAAGACCCTCTACCTGACCGATCTCTAGCCAGGTTGCTCTAAATTCTCAAAATCCCCCAAACTGAGCTCTGTTTTAGGATTGTTTACACTAATTTTAGCAAGAATCTTGGGGTCAGATTAGCAAGAATCCATACCTTGACATCTGATCAAATTCCTTATTTTACACCCTTGATATCTTATCACTTGGCAAGCTTTCAGCAAGAACTAGGTAGAGTGGGTCTTGCAAGAAACCTTAGCCTTGATGTTTACTCTTAGTAATTGTCCATCTACTACCCCTCACTCTGCTTCTCAATTGAAAATCTCTACTTCTCCTTGTTGTATATGGAGCTGAGTTTGGTTTTTCTACAAAACCCTATTCTAATAGCACCCCAACCCCTTTGACATGAATGAAGTCTTTCTTACCATCTTAAAAATAAATAAAGTCACTTTAACTAACTCTCTGCAATTACTCTGTTTCAGTACTCCATCTGTTTCCTGCCAGGATTTTGATATATGTAGTAAAAACCAATCCAGGTTGAGAGATTGGAAATGAATAGCCAGTGTGACTCAACCCATCACACCCTGGTGTCTAATGCTTGTGCTGGTCCCTTCTTCTCCCAAGATTAAATATGATCTGAGTCACTGCACAAGCAATTCTGTATCTGGCAAAGAGATCAGGAGGGCACAGAGCAACTCTCAGTGCTGCTTGTTCTTTGGGAAGGTCTGGAGCCACAATTCACAGATGTACGTGCAACCCCAATTTCTTGCTTCCTACAAAAGCCACACAAATCAGGCTCATCTCAGCTTGCCTGACATTTTCACACTTGAAGAGAAAGTGCAAGATGGATGCTGGGTTTGGGCACCCCTACAGCCCCACCAAATCAGACAGGAGCCTCACTTTCTTCACCATCTTGGCTGCCAAATACTGTGCTGGGGCCATCTTGCAAGGTTTGAACCCAGCTGCCATAGTGGAAGGAGGTAGATAGACCACACACATTACATATGTGTGAGCCTGTGCTGGTGCCAATTAAGAGCTTGTGTTGTTGATCTTATTTCAAAAGTACCCGACAGTCAGCGTCACCAGGGGAAAGAAGCATGTAGACCTCCTCAGAGATTCAGAGGAGGAATGCCATGTGGCGTTATTGCTAGACAGAGCTGCACCCTGTCCCCGGAGCAGAGCTGCAGGAATCAAGGCCACATCAGAGGCACGTGGTGCTTAGAGATTTAGAGAGTTGACTTTTGCCTCTAACACCTTGGAAAGACAGACCAACCAGCTGATGGTAGTTTCTCCTATAGATTAGGAATAGCTCCTATGAGTTACAGGAACTTTTAAAACCAGAATAGGCATCATTAGAAAAAGAAAGGCACAAAGAACTTAAATCTCAAAAGCCAAGAATGCTAGATAACCGAACTGAGGTAGTCAGAACTTAATAGCATGCCAAAAGGTAAACAGTAGAGACGTTTTGAAGAAAGGAGACATCTCTCTGAATCTGACTCTTCTCAAAGGCCATGAAAATAAAGAAATGTCCTCCCACCTCTGGCAGATGCTACAGGCTGGCTCACTTGACATTCCTTCTGTTCCTTCATGTGCTTTCTGCTTATAGAGACTCAAATGTCAAAAACAGAATCATATATTTTGTCCTGGATCCAGAGTCATGAGTGTGATTTAGGTTCAGTCATACCAATCAGCCCTGACAAACATAGATGCAGAACTAGTTATGAGGAGAGACGGCAGGGCAGGGAGCATCCACTTTGCAGGGCAAAGGCAGGATGGCTCTGCTGTCCAGAGCTTCCTGCTTCCGATTTATCCTGTGTAAAAGCAGCAAGCACCCCACTCTGCAGAGGAAGGATGGTTCTAGGGCCTTGCTGTGGGTCTTCTGCTAGACTCTCAAAATTTTTTAAAAGTCACCTGCAGTCTTGTATCAACTCTTCCTGTTTCAACTAGTTGGGATGGTTTCTGTTTTCTGCAATTGAGCCCCAACTAATACACTACCCACCACACCACACCCTCATACATTACTCCTTTTGCTGAGACAGAGGAAAGGAGGGAGGGAGAGACAGAGGAAGTTCTTAGGATGCATGAAGATCCTGCATTAAACAATAGGGGAATCCTTAGTTTCCATCAGCACATGGAATGGTGTTGGCAGTAAAAGTTAAGAATGTAGATGAAGAGTAGACCAGAAAAGATTTTTATACTTTTTTTATACTTACAAAATTTTCTCAATAAAAAAATGTGTTCATATGCTCAGGAAAGGTAAAAAATATATAAAGAGAAAAAATTACATACTTTAAAAACTTCCTAAGCAAATATAAAGAAATGGAGACTTTACTTCATTTGTGACATTTTTCTGAACGATGAGACCAAGCATTGACAGGATGATATGGGGATTAACATATGAAGAAACAAAGAAGAGCAGAGACCGATGAGCTCCTTGGCATGTAGATCATCCTTATATCTGTTTCTGGGGATGCTGTGGCTTTGTACTATAAGCTGGACAACTTAAAAAATACGCATTTATTGACTCACAGCTCAGGAGGCTGGAAGTTGGTAATGGAGAGGCTGGAGGTGGGCTGCTTCTAGAGGCTCTGAAAGAGAAACTGTCTCTTATTTCTCTCCAAGCTCCCAATGGCTGCCAGCAAGCCTTGGCTTTCCTTGTCCTGCAGCAGTGAGTCCAATCTCTGCCTCCACTGTCACATGATATTGTGTGTATGTGTGTGTGCGCGTGCGTGTGGGGGTGCGTGCACATGTGTATGTGTATGTCTGGGTCTCTCCTTTTCCCATAAGCATCAAAAAGGATTGGGGTCCACCCTGCTTCAGTGTGACTTAATCTTGATTTCATCTACAAAGCTCACATTCAGACTTAATTGAGATTTGGACTTCACCTTATGTTTTTGGAGATTACAATTTAACACACAACAGTTCTTTTCTTTTGGGAGAAAGAATTTAAGTTAACTCCAGAGTATTACTGTAATAATAGTTGTGTAGTTTGTTGATAGACGATTTAATTGAAAACAGTTCAACTTGCACTCACTAGAATATGTCCACAACTCAATTGATTCTTTGTTGCCTTTGAAATAACTTAGAGCTACAATAGCTGATGTTATGCAAGGACTCTGTTCTCAAAACTAAAAATATATCATCTAGAGAAAATAAGTGAAAACTAAACAAATCAATGTATATAGCATATTCATGGACTGTAGGGCATTATATTATAAATGTGTCAATTTTCCCCCAAAGGAATTGATGGATTTAATGTATTCCCACTCAATCCTCAAAACTTTTTCTTTAAAAAATGACAAGATGATTCTAAAATTCTTATGGAAGTCAAAAGGGAAGAGAAGCAAAGGTAATCTTGAATAAGTTTAGATGTCAATACCTATTTTAAAGCTATATATAAAAATAGAATAAACTCAACTATAGATAAGCTGACCAATTCAAAAGAAAGCCCAGACAAAGCCTCATGTATCCAGATACATGAGAATACCCTCATGACTTTGGAGCAGTCAAACATTTCTTAAACAAGACACAAAATCATGGAACATAACCAAAAATTAATAAATTAGACTATGTTAAAAGTAAGAAATCTAGTTCATCAAAAGTCCTCAAATTAAAGAGTGAAAAAGATAATTTGCAGAATGAGAGAAGGTATATTACAGATATATCTGATGAATGACACATAGTCCAAATATATAAAAAATTCCTGATAATGAACAAGAAAAAGACAAATAACCCAATAGAAAAACTAAAAAAAGGTGGGAACACTCCACAAAAGAGGATTTCCAAATGACAACAATCATATGGCTGCAAACCATATTGAAAATGATCATCAGGGAATTGAAACATTAAAACCTACCTTGTGATATACCACACACTAACCAGAATGCCTGAAGCAAAATGGATAGGCAATTATCAAATGCCGTGAAGATTTGGAGCAAGCCAAACCCTTCCATTCTTCTTAAGAGAAACAATTTGTACAGCAGTATGGAAAACATTTTCATAGTATCCACAACTGCTGGACAAATGCAAACACTTCTGGGATCTAGTAGTATCTGTAACTTGACCTAGGCTTTCACCTCCTGACAATCCTTGAGTGTGTACTTTTCAATGTGTGTATTTCTGTATGAATACTACTTCCAAAACATTTATTTTTTTGGTTATAGTCATTTTGCATATTGTTAAGCAAAAATATTTAAACTTAGAGGAGGACCTCCCTGAATGGTCGTGATAACTTTGAAGTGTCTCCAGAAGCAGATCTTCAAACAAGGATGTTTAGGAAATGAAGCCTGAAAATAGGGACATGAAACTTGAAATATGAGATATAAAAAGAAAAGAAGCCCCAAAAAAAGATCCATAAAGCAGGCAGTTACCACTGAGAGCAATGAGATGCTAACAGGTCATTGGGAAGACAGTGAAGGGCTAAAAAGGTAGTGTTTTCCCCCCAACTCCCCATCTGTCATGGGTTCAGATCCATATCCCAGGGCCACAAAACCTCCCAACATGTTTAGTCTGCCCAGAAAGCAGATTAAATGTGTTTCCCAAACCAGAAAAGAAAAAAAGGTCTTCAGGTTAACACAAAAAGTCCACTGGTTTAGCTGGGGTTGTAGTTCAGTGGTTGAGTGCTTGCCTTGCATGCATGAGGCACTGGGTTTGATCCTCAGCACCAATAAATAAATAAATAAATAAATAAATAAATAAATAAATAAATATATTTTTTAAAAATCCACTGGTATGTAGAAGAATGCCAAAGGATACGGGAGTGGCACCAACTCAACTCCCCTTTCCAAATTGTTAAGTTTACTGTGTCCTTCCAAGTAGTACAGACTTGCAGATAAAAATAAATTTTTAAAATGCTTGCAATGTAAGTGTAAGTGGAAATGACATTAACTAGAAGATCCTTCTAGCAACTAGAAGATCCTCACTTCCAAGTAGTAGAGTGTTGTATGACCACCTCAATGCTATAGTTGGTCTCAAAGCTAATGTCTTCCTGCAACACTCTTTGTAGATTCCTTTCACCCATGGTTAGCACTTCAGATGCTCATGATGGGTAATTATGATCTTCTCTAAAGGGATCTGAGCCTTGGTAATAATGCCTTTGTCCGTCTGTAATCAGGGATATGGAAACACCAATGTTCCAGATGAACCTCTACTGAACAATCATGTCTCCCCTAAATTCATGTTGAAACCTGTTCCTCCTCATGGTGATATTAAAAAGTGAGGACTCATTATTTAGGTCATGAGCTTTCATGAATTCATTGGGGCTTTTATTAAGAGGCTTGAAAACACTCAGCTCAAAGTGGATCAAGGACCTATATATCAGATAAGAAAACAGTAATGGTAACTAAAGTATTTTTCCTAAGTTATCTGAGTTGTTGTAGCAAATCATGGGATCTAAGACAGGAGTCATGGGAATCTTTGAATGTACAGTTGATTGGTCAGAAGTACAGGTGGCCCCTGGGACTTGTGACTGACACTAAACCAAATCATTGGACACCAGTTGATTTTGGAAAATCAAGGAATTGCTGGGAATGGAAAAACTCCATACATCTGGAGTTATAAGTGGTACCAGAAAAAAGATGTGTCACCCATAAATACTACTTGACAGTGTATGCAGGACACTGCTGCCCTGTGCCTGCTGTGAGACAATCCTGGGCCACGCCAGCAGGCTGACCAAGAGAACAACACTCTTCTGGGCGGTGCTGCCATACTGACTCAGCTGCAGACTCAACTGTCCCCCTGGGTATGGCAGCTGGAGGCAATTGGTACCAGCAAAATGCCACATCCTGAGCCTGGCACACCCAATGTCCCTGTTCCTTGTCCTCAGGCTCAGAGGTCCCAAAACTAGAAGACTAGCCAGGAAATCTACTCCCTCCACCACCCCAACCCCTACCCCTGGGGGTGAGCAGCCATCCTGCATCCAGAGATGAGCTGCAGACCTGGTCCTTCTCCTCCTCTAATGAGCATCTACGTTGGGCACCACGTTCCCCCAGAAGCACAGCCTGAAACAGGGATCTGAATGCAAGCAGTTTTTTTGGGGAGTGACCCCAAGTAGATGGCTGGGGGAATAAGACAGGGATGGGAAGGAAGCCAGTGCTGAGAGATGAAAGAGCAGATGACATTGAAAGCAGTGGGTGTGGCCCACTGGGGACCTTGGGAAAGGCTACAGAACATGCCCCAGAACTGTGCAGCTAAAGGACTAGGAAGCAGGAGCATTGATCCTCCAACCCTCCTCACTGGCTGAGGGCTGCTGCCTGGGAATTAACTCCCAGCATCCCTAGGAGAGCCACATGCAGCCACAATGCACCAGAGGACGTCCTTGGGAGCAGCAGCCCAGGCTGATCAGGGAACAAGAGACCAGCATGTGCCCAGGCCACGTGGGTACAGCACCACTGCCGTGTTCAAGGACCCCGTCACCAAGACGCAGTCCCAGTCCTTGTGGGCAAGTGTGGGCAAGGAGGAGTGACCGTAACCCCGCCAGGCAGAAGCCACGGCTCAAGCTGTTCCCATGGCTGTGCCGTCCACCCGCAGAGAATCCGGGCCAAGCCATGCATGTGGCTTCAAATCGTCAGCAGCACAGGAGAAAAGTAAAAAGAAACAGATGAAATTAATTTTTATAATAGGTCATTTAAGCTGATATATCCAAAATAATATCATTTCCACATGTCATCAAAGGAAACATTATTAATGAGACCATCTGCCTCCTTTTTTTTCAAAGTTTTTGAAAATGGGCATCTTTTATGCTCACAGGACAGCTCAACTTGGACACGCCACATTTCAAGTCCTTGGTAGCCACTTGTGGCTGGTGGCCAGTGTTGGAAGACACAGTGTTCAAGCACTGAGGAGTGCTTACTCAAGACAACAATGCATGGTGACAGTAGCTTCCCGAAGTACCTACAGTGACACCTAAGCTCTACACAAGGTCTAAAGGCCCTCCCGACATGATCAGTGGCTGCCTCCCACCCTCAGTCTTCAAACCCTTGTCCTCTCCCACACCCAGCACTGCACTTGCCATTCCTGGAACTTGCCCCCTCAGGGCCTTTGCATGGGCTGTCCCCTCGCCTGGAGCCCCCTGCACCCAGACTTGCCTTGTCATCCTGCGGGTCTCACTCCGCAGGATCCTCCTTTCTCCCAGCCTCCTCCCACTCCACCCCAGACCCCTTGCTCTCTACTCTGGTTTACTTTCTTAAATTATGCACATCAGAAGTTATCTTGTTCTTTAATGACATTTATTGATTTTCTTGTGTCTCCCATCATCCACTTAATCCCCAGTTTCTACCACAAGGCCTGGAAAAACAGCAGGCAAGCCGGTAAGTACATGTTGAATACAGGAACAAACAAGTCACAGCTCTGGTAGAAAAGAAACCAAGCAGAGAGTCGAGATCAAACTAAGTCTGACCCAAGAGCCATGATATATCCTCGTTTATATTCCCAGCACTGTGACCCAGTGGATGCTTGTTCAAATGGAAAAGCAATGAATAGGAAAATAGGGTCATGGGGGAAGGTGGCAGCTACTTTACCCAGAGAGAACTTCACAGAGGAGCTGGGACCAGGGATGACTGGGTGTGTTCAGGGAGGGTGAGGCAGCCCTCGGTGGCAAAGGGGACAGCATGTGCAAAGGCACAGAGGCACAGGAGAGCACCTCATTCATGGCCAACACACGTTCACAGCCTCCCTTCTCTACTGGCACCTCCTCACCCAGCAAGGGCTTGCAAGGCTCCTTGCTCAACCTTCCACCTGGAAATAATGTCTTGCCTTCAGTCTGGTCCCAGCTCCCTTCCTGCCCAGTCCAGCAGGCAGCCTGCTCACTTCTGGGACCTCTCCCCTCAAGGGGTCACCCAAACTCCAGCTCCCGGGAAGAGCATGTGCCAGCAGCCAGCAAGCTGCAGACTCCTGTCCACATCCTCTCACTGTGCACTGGGAGCCAGCGGTTGTAAGACCTTAGTCTCCAGTGACCAACGAGGGGAGCTGGCAGAGAGGACAGCAGAGCCCTGAAGATCTACTAAGTGCCAGGCCCCAGGCCAGGCACTTTCATGAGGTGACCAATTCCTGGCCACAGGTGGGATTATTATGCCCACATGGGGCAATTGGGGCTCACAGGGTTGGTAGCTTATTCAAGGTCACATGTTCCATGGAGGAGCCTTGATGCATACACAGTATCACAACAGAAGAAAGGACCCAGGCCTGACAACCCCAGTGACATCCATCCCTGGATCCGGGAGAGCCTGCAGCATGTGCTCTGCTTTGACAAATGTCCAACTGGTCAGAACAGTGCCACCCTGTTTCTCCCAGGGGGGTAAAATAACCTGCCCAGATCTCCTCCGCAGTCTAGGTGCCACAAGGACATCTCCCAGTCCCTTCCAGAGCTGGCCAGCTGCCCTTCTTACAGCTCACGGTGAAGACTGCCCTTTGTAACACTCACCTGAACACTTATTAGAATTCCCAAGCAAGGGAAACCAGAGTCCTCTAAGATTAAATGTGCTAATAATGGTAAGTCAACACCCCATGCTTCACTTACAACTAAGTGAGAGTACAGCAAGCAGTCCAAGGGTGATCAGAGCCCCAAACCGGACCGGACACAGAGGCGAGGTGGAATGACCTCAAGTTACCAGCAGGAAATGGCTTGCCTGATTTAAATGAACAACAAACCAATGTCCCCTCCATGCATATGACAGACCTGCTTGAAGGAAGAGGTGATCACACCTGTTCAGGTGGGACACTGAAGCTGTCAGCACTGCTATGTGATTTACAGCCTGGTCTGCAGATGAGCATTCACTCTGGGTTATGTCGCCTCCTTAATGGTACTACTCTCAGGGCCCCACTGGGCAGAGGGGACGATGTGAACAGGTCACTGAGAGAAAATGCGGGCTTCAGAGAAGCAGGTGCCCCTCACTGCCTGGGCAGGTGGCCCACTCTCCAGTCACTGATAATGTAGCAAGAAAGAAAGATTGAACAACAATAAAAGAATAAAAGAAAGCTGGTCACACACACACACACACACACCCCTTGGGCATTGCATTGAGACTCCGTGGAGGGGCAAAGGGTAAGAAGTTGACCACTGGGTGTTCTTGCAAGGGGCAGAATCCAGGAAGGCCCCGGGAACAGAGAGAATAGTTTTTCAAGCAATCTCTACTCTGGCTGAAACACAAAAGGAAGGGTGTATGGAAGAGACACTGGGAAGTCCAGGCTGGTCACACTGTGGTGGGGGCTGAGGACAAGCAGCCAGGAAGGGCTCCTGGATGCTCACTGGACCTGGCAGCCTCTGCGGCTTCCCAACCACTCCTGCTTCCACCTGCCTCCAGCCCTTGACCAGCAGCTGGGCCTATAAAATTCCTGCTGCCAGGAGGAGGCTGCTAGAGTGCCAGCTTGGAGAGGGCAGAGACCCCAACCCATGGTTCAGAGGAGGAGGGTGATCAAAGGCAAGGGATCTAGGTCCACACTCTGTCTTTGATCCAATGGGATGAGCTGAACAAAGGAACTAGAGGCAAGGGAAATACTGTGGGCCTTGTGCCACACAGACAGGGCCCCGGCATTTCCAGAGGGGAGCAGGGTACTGCTGGGTGATGGGGGTGTGTGTGAGGCTCATTTAAAACAGCCAAAGCAGAACAGAGACTCCTGAATGCCATGCAGGGGAGGTGTTTGGAACCTGGCATTTGTGTTTCCACACCCCAGCAGCCAGTGCCCCCTCTTGGTGACTGTATTCCAAGTTCCTGTTGGGGAAGCCACCCCTTCCTCTGTTTGCTGCGGACCTGATCTTCAATCTCCTCTGAATTCAGGGGATGATCAGATGACATAGACTTTTCCTATCAAAATATTCCATGCCTGGTCCACAGTGATTGGTCCAAGATGGGCACGGGACCCAAGCTAAACCAATAGGAATGGATTCAGAGATTATGTGAGAATTTACAGGAACTAAAATTATCTTTTGGGATCATTAAATTGGTGGTTTTAGCACAAGAACTGTGCTTCCACAAGTTGCAACATGGAGAAGATGAGAAGAAAGCCAGCCCAGGGGAGTGAACAGCTCAGAGATGGAGGCAGATGTTCAGTGGTGATGCAGAGAGGAAAACAAGAGCCCAAACCTTTTAATTCAATTATCCTGGTCCAAGCTTGACTTCTGGGCCCATCTCTGACATAAGCAAAAAAATCCCTTGATTGCTTAAACCTTACTTAATTAGTTTTCTAACTAAAACTAAAACTGCACTGATGCTGTTCCTCATAACCTATCCACAGCGCAGAGCCTCTACCTGCTCCAACCCAACATCCTGTCCTCAGGAGAATGGACTGGGCACACAGGAATTCAAACAGTGAGTAGCCTCAGCCCACATACTCTAGGACCCCTAGCCAAGAGCTGTGCCTGGAATAGGGGGACACAAAATCTCCACTTGGCACCCCAAGAATGAAAACTCCATTTCCACCGTGTGGAAACTTCCAGAAACAGAGCCTCCCCCAGCAGAAGCAGCTAGAAGCCAACTCACCTCAGCCATGGTCTGCAGCTCCAGAGGCTAGCAGTCAATTACCTTGCTGCTTGTGAAAAGGCAAAGCAATGAGAAGCTGCGGCCAAGCTCACTGAAGCCAGTAATGTTAATGACCTCTCTGCAGCAACTCTAAACCTCTGCTTTCAGTTCATGGCTCAGCCAGAATCACTTGAGCTTTGTGAGCACGTTTTCATGTAGGAGGGGCATCACTGTTGCCAGGCTATCAATTCTCAAAAAAATCTGTATATCTGTTAATGAGCACCAAACCCCAAATATTTGCAGAGAACCCCTTTCAGGAGCATATAAAGTATTCCATATTTCATTCTTAAAGAGAGAAAGAGAAAATTGTTCTCTCTTCCAATCTGAAAAATGCATTAACTTATCATTTTCATTTTAAACCTAAATTAAATCAACTTCAACACAGACTGAATATTAAGACTGCTGATTTTCTTAAGAGTATCTGGCTAAGGTCTAACATTATGGATAATCCAAAGAAAAATGCAAAAACAGAGACCAAAATCCACAAAAAAAGGTTTAGGTTCCAAACCTAGGTGCCCTTCAACAGTTAAATGGATAAAGAAAATGTGGTACATATACACAAAGGAATATTACTCAGCCACAAGAAGAATGACATTATGACATTTGCCAGTAAATGAATGTAACTGGAGTCTATCATGCTAAGTGAAATAAGCCAATCCCCAAAAAACAAAGGCCAAATGTTCTCTCTCTATGTGGATTCTAATTCATAATAAGCAGTGGGGAGTGAAGAATAGAAGTTCAGTGGATTAGACAAAGAAAAGTGAAAGGAAGGGAGGGGGATGAGAATATAAAAGATAGTAGAATGAATTGGATATAACTTTCCTAAGTTCATATATGAATACAAGACCAGTGAAACTCTACATCATGTACAACCATAAGAATAGGATCTTAATTTGAATAAGTTATATTCCATGTATGTATAATATGTCAAAAATATACTCTACTGTCATATATATCTAAAAATAACAATTCTGCTACAATATTCTGCCTTCCTCTTATCCCAGAACAATGAAGTTAGGCCACCAAAAAAAAACCTTTTCCTCCTCTAAGATGTACTTCTCAAATATTTTGGTCACAGTGATGCAAAGCTGACTAACACAAAAATTGACACCAATAAGTGGGACGGTCTTGACTGTGACTACCATAACCATGCTGTTCAGAGTCTTCAGAACTGATTTGTGGAAAGAGTTTGGAAAAGTTTGGAGATGCAAAATGGAGAAGCCTCAGAATATTGTAAGCTGAGCTTAATTGATTCTGGTGTGAGCTCAGACCAGAATGCCAATAAGACTGTGAACTGTAAAGACTATGCTCATAAGGTTTCAGATAGAAATTGGAACTTTACTGGAAATCGGACTAGAAGCCATTCACATTACATTCTGGCAAAGAACTTGTCTACATTTTGCCCTGAGACTTTGTGTGGTGCCAAATTTAAGGCGATAAACTAATTAATCTAGTGGAGGTAATTTCACAGCAGCACAGCATTCAGGCAGAGACAGGGGTTTTACTGGCAGCCATCAGCCAGGTTTCCTTTGAAAATTACAAACAGAAAGCAAAGCAGAAAAATTTTAAAAACTTGAAAATTTACCAGAAAATGTAAAATTGGGGCCAAAAAAAGTGTGGTTGTTGAAGAGATTACAGCCACACAAAAGATACTAAATAGTTTATGAAATAGGAGGGACTAGGGATTTGGCTCAGTGGCAGAGTACTTGCCTAGCATGTGTGAGACACTGGGTTGACTCCCAGCACCACATATAAATAAATGAATAAAATAAATGTTCATTAACATCTAAAAAATATTTATAAAAAGAAACAAAAGGAAAGATGGCTTGATGGCATCTCAGGAATTGGCAAGACCACACACAATCATAAGCTGAAAAGAGTAAAAATAAAAAATTCCTTTGAGAAAAGATTATGGGAATACCCTGCTTGCTTGGACAGGGGACGGAGGAATTTGGTCACTGTGCTCAGCTGCCCAGGCACCCAGAGGCTGCTGCAGCCATAATAATGCCAGGAGGCCCAGTTGCTGTTAGAACTGGTGGAAGAACTTGGTGCCACCCATGTGGTGCAGGTTCTGTAATACAGTTTGTGGGTCATGGAGGTGTCCAACAAGTTTACAAAGGAAGGCCTGGGAGGCCACGCAAAGTGTAGTAGGGTCAGCATCCCTGTGGGTGGCCCCTGAGAAGGCAATGCATGAAGCTGTGAAGGTAAAGCCAAAGCTGGAGTGGACACCCAAGGAATTAAGAGATGCCAGTGACGTGGACTGTCTGCTGAGGAGAGATGCTGACCGTGGAGAGAGCCAGGCTCAGAGACCAGTGAATGCTGCAACCAGCAAGGCCAAAGGGGAGCCACTGCCCAAGCCCTTTGGAGAAAATACCTTGCCACCATGTGCCCCAGATGTTGGAGGTGAAACTAAAGAAAATGTTTGTCCTGCTGGGTTCAGGCTATGTTTGGTTCCCAGCCCTTCTCTCTTTTGGAATGGGAATGTTTACTCTGTGCCACTGCATATTGGTTATATGTAACTTTACAGAGGTCACAGTTAAGAGTTTGTCTCATCAACTCCAGATGAGACCTTGGAGTTGAATTTTTGGGCAATGCTGGCTGGCACTGTTAGGAATATGAAAAGTCTTGGAGATAAACTAAATGCATTTTGCATTGTGAGATGGACATCGCTTTTGAGATTCAGGGGCAGAATGGTATGATTTGGATGTGAAGGGACCCCAAAAGCTCCTGTGTTGATGTGGGAATCTTCAGAAGTAAATGATTGTAAATCAGTAAGCAAATCTAATGATTATGAGAGCTATGACATAATTAGTCCATCCTGATTTGAATGGACTAACTGGGTAGTAATTGTAAGCAAGTGGGGTGTGGCTGGATAAGGGGGTTCACTGGGGGCATTCTAGAAGGTGTCATCTTCCCTATGTCCCTTTCCCCTCTTTCTCTCTCTCTGCTTCCTGGCTGCCATGAATAGAGCAGCTTCTATCCACCATGCCCTTCCACCATGATGTTCTGTCTCACCTTGAGCCTAGAGCAAAAGAGTCAGCCCAAGAAGAAATGCACCTCTGAAACCATAAGAAAAAATAAACTTCTCCTCCTCTAGGAAGTTGTTCTTGTCAGGTATTTCGGTCACAGCAACATAAAGCTGACTAACACAAACATGAAGCAAAGCCTTGGTATTTGACAGGGCTTGCCAAGTAAGGAACAGAGAGGAGGCCAGTGTCCCTTCTAGAAGATAGGGTGAGGCAAACAAAGGTGGGGGCACAGAGGCAGGCAGAGGTGGGATCAGGCAGGGCTTTCTCAGACAATGAGAGAAATCTGAATTTCATGCTACAGACAATGAGCAGGAGATGTGGAGCCAGTGACAGATTTAAACAAAGAAACAGCCCCATGTCTTGCAGGGGAGGGAATGGAGGAACAACCCATGTTGGACATGCAGGCTGAGTCTTCCTTATCTAACCTGATTTGGACCAGAAGGTTTGGGGTTCCAGATATTCTCAGATTTGGGATATTTGCATATATATAATGAGATATCTTAAAGATGGCACTCAAGTCATAACATGGAATTCATTATATCTTATAGACACCTTATACACATAGCCAGAAGTTAATTTCACAGGGTATTTTTAATTATTTTGTACATAAGACCAAGTTTCATTGTGTGGAATGGAATCTGCCTTGTGGTATCATGTTGGTGCTCAACGAATTTCTGATTTTGAAGCATTTTTGGATTAGGGATGTTCAACCTTTATTAAGTTGGAAGGGCCTGCTAGACTTCCAAATGTATACACCAATTTGTCATTTGAGATCATCAAGATGTGAACTTGGAGGACAGTTTTAGATGGAGACATAATTTGTAAGTGATCGGCATACAGAAATCTTCAAACACATTTTAAGGCTGGTTGGAGCAAGATGTGCCCCACTGAAAGACTATGAAAGAAGGCAGAGTCCAAAGAAGAAATCCAGATGGGCCTGGGCCACTAAAGTCCAAGGAAAACAGCAATTTTAGAGGGAGTGGGTAGTTGAGTCAAATGCCTGGAAGCTGAGCTGATTTGTAGATTAAATCTGAAGCTATGAGATTTAAACCTAGGGCTATTTAGCCAGCGAAGGGATAGTGAGGCATGTACCCTAAAAAGTTCTCCTTAAAGCTTGGGATAACAACACAATAAGTCAAAAACAAAACAAAACAACAAAACCATAAGCTCTGGGGCCAAACCATCTGCAACTCAGTTCCATGTCTGCCATTTATAGCAATGTAGTCTTGAACAATTTCCCAAACCTCCATCAGCCTCAGCTTGTCTTTACCAAGGAAATAATGATTCTTTCTACTCACAGGGGTGCAGTATGGATCAAATGACTTAATAAATAGCAAGTGCTTAGAAGAAAGAGTGTTCCTGGCTTATGTTAAAAGATCAGTGTTAGCATCATTATTTTTTCTGTTGCTGTCATAATAATTAATGCTAAGTACCAAGAGCTGGATTTCACATGTATTGTCCCGGGTGGGAATCTATACCCATTTTATACTCACTTCACAGATGAGAAAACTTGCCTAGGACCATGAAATAAGTTCTTGGGTGGAGGCTGCATTCACATCCAGGTCAGACGACCTGTGCTCTTAATTACTACCCTATGTTTCTGTCGTCTGATGCCGAGATGGCTGGTTAACATCCAATGCAAGAGAAAAAAATGGCTGAGTAATGCCACTAATTGTGCTTCTGCTTCAACTTGCATTTCCACAGGTAATTGTTGCTTTTGAATTGGTGCTGGCATGCTTAGACAGTCATGCTTTACTTAACGATAGGGATAGTTCTGAGAAATGTGTCATTATACGATTTCACTGTTGTGCAAACATCATAGAGTGAACTTACACAAACCTAAATGCTATAGGTCAATAAACACTGGGGGTGTGGCCTCTTGATGCAATCAAGAGATGCGGTAAACACAAGATAGAGGAGGCTACTGCAGGTATAACATCATACTGTTTTCCAGGAAATTCTTTTTCTTATAAGGAAGAGGACATTTGAAAATAACAATAAAAATATAATAAATACCTAATCCAGTATCACCATTAAATATTATGCACTAGATATCACTATATGTGCCATCGTTCTATATGACTGACAGCACAATAGGTCTGTTTACACCAGCATCACCACAAGCATATGAGTAATGCCCTGGGCTATGACACAACAGGAATTTTTCAGCTCTTATGGGAACACTGTTGTGTTTGCACTCCATCATCGACCAACACATCATTATGCAGCACGTGACTGTATTTCTTAGAAAAACCAAATCTTATTTTGCATTTCACAGGATTTAAGACTGTGATGAGGTTGTGGTAGATCAAGATTGAATGAACTGTGCTACTAGAAACCACAGGTCAGGAGCAGGGTGTGGAGCTCTGGCTTCCAGCCCAGCCTATAGTAGAACAGCTGTCCCCTCCTCTGTTCTATATCCTGAGCTTCCCTCTAAGCTTCCATTCGAAGAAAATATTCCGCGGATACAAAAGTTTGAAAGCCACAAGACTTGGCATTTCCCCAACTGCGTCTGCATTGGAATCACCTGTGGTGATCACCTTCCTGCCCCACCCCCCACTTCCCACCACAAACTTAAGGTCCTGGAAACACTGGAGGCGGGGCCTGGGAATCTGATTTCCAACCAGCTTCCCAGGTGGCTCCGCTGCAGATTCAAGTCTGAGAAAAAAAAGAGAATAAACTATACAACACAGTACCCATTACATATGGCTCATTTCAATATAAATGTAAATTCATTAAAATAAAATTTAAAAATTCAGTGTTTCTGTTTCATGAGGCCCAGTTTAAGTGCTCAAAAGCCAGATGTGGCCAGTGGACACTATAAACAAAGAATATTTCTATCATCACATAAAATTATTTTGGGAAGTACTGAAAAGCCCCTTCCAGCCCGAACATTCCAGGGCTCTAAGCTATAAGTTTGCTTAAATGATGTGTCTCATATGTTTCACACCAAGGCATAAAATGCAGTCAACATTTCCTACCACTTTTATCTGTAATTAAGGCATAATACACTCCTAAGGCTATGTTATCATACTTAGCCCACTGGGCTGAGGTTACCTGTTTGCCTATCTCCCAAAATACACTCTAAATGCCTGGAAAGCAGAATCCAGGCAACAATTGTTTATGTCTGTTATTCTGCATGTGTGGGGCTTAAATAAATGTTTAGGAATCAATTGGCTAATGGTACTACCACACCGACAGAAAACAATAAATATTGGTGAAAATGTGGAAACATAGGAATCCTTGCCTATTATTAGTGGGTATGAAAATTGGTGTAGCTGCTACAAAAACATGATAGAATGCTTTCTTTAAAATTAAATACATAGAATTATCATATGATCCAGCATCTCTATATTGGAGTGTATAACCCAAAGGAATTCAAAGCAAGACGAAAATGAATGTTTATATATACCCATGTGAATAGCAGTATTACTGACAATAGGTGAGGGCAACACAAGTGTCCATGAATGAATTAATGGACAAACAAAATTCGGTACAGAAACATTCCATGGAATATTATTTTCTCTTGCAAGGAAAATTCTGAAAATGCTACAACCTGGATCAACCTGAAGGCAGCATTCTAAGTGAAACTGGTCACAGAAGAACAAAAACTGTGTGATTCCACTGATATGAGGTAGCTAGAATAGCCAATTTTTGGAGGTAGGAAGTATAATGGTGATCATGCAGGGCTGGAGGGGGAAGGAAACAGGAGTCAGTGTTTAATGGACAGTTTCAAGGGGTTCTTTTTCAGGTTTCTGGGTTTTATTTATTAATTATTGATTTGCTTGGATTTGTTTATTGGTATATGTGCAGTACTAGGGATGGAACTCGGGGCCTCTCACCTGCAAAGCAAGCATCTACCACTGAGCTACAAACAGACCCAGAGTTTCAGTTAGTGATGGTTTCATAATAATGAGAATTTACTTAAGACTACAGACCTGTACTTAAAAATAGCTAACATGATAATTTTTATGTTATGTGCATTTCACAATTAAAAATTTTTAAATAAAATTTTTTAAAAAATAAGCACTCACAAGTACTAGCCAGTGGAAATATATCAGGCCTCCTGCACTTGAAAAAATGGCTTTGGGAAAACTTTATTCTGAATCTACCCTGTTGCACTGTAGGTAGGCACTGGGGCAGGGGAAGGCAAAGCTGCTGTAAGACATAGAGGCACTCTCACATGTCTGAATGCCATGTCACCTCTTTGGAAGGGGTTTCTGCAAAGATCCTGGCACAGAGGGCCCCTCTGGTCTCCTGAGTTTTGGATTGCGCTGCCTCTTAAAGTCCTCACCAGTGAATGGTCCTCCACATAGCTGACCACAAGTGAATGATACTGACCAGGTGGGCAGGCCCCTCTCCCAGGGAGGCCTGGTATGTCCAACACACTCCCCATGGGGCACCTAACATTGACTGCAGAACAAGTGCTCTTCCAAACACTGAATTTGATCCCACCTGGTCCTCACAAGACCCCTAAGAATAAGTGTAGATGAAATGCCCAGAGCAGAGGTACAGAAGTGTACCCAGGCTCCCCCAACCAGCAAGCACCACAGCCAGGACTGTCCTAACCACCAGACCTGCTCCCCCTGCCCCAGGACTCCCTCACCCATCAGCCTAAGAAACAGACTAAGGAGAGGAGGAAGAAGGAGCTCTCCCCATTACTAGGACCACACAAGTGTCTCCCAGCCAAAGCACATGAGAAACAGCTGTCTCACTTCCCTGGCAGGAAACCTGAAGCATTCAGAGTAAGGGGGAGTGGCTGCCCTCCAGGCATTTACCTTGGGCTGAGGTAAGTGGAAAGAAGGTGCAGGTGACCCACCACAAGATGGTACATGCCTGTAATTAACTGTGCTGCCCCACAAAAATGTGAAAGTCCTAGTCCCTGTACCTATGAGTGTGACCTTTTTTTTGAAAATAGGGTCTTTGTACAAGATAAGATACAAATTAAGATGAGGTCATATGGACTTGCGCCTGCCTATAATCATTGCTATAATTATAAGCCTATAATCAGGAGGCTGAGGCAAGAGAATCACAAGTGTAAGGCCATCAGGACAACTTAGCAAGACCCTGTCTTAAAATTTTAAAAAAGGGCTGGGATGTAGCTCAGTGGTAAGGCACCTGTAGGTTCAACCTCAGTTACATCCCCCCAAAATAGATGGGGTAATAGAGTGCAGGGCATTCCCTTAATCTAGCACAATTTATGGCCTTATAGGAAAGGAGACGAGAGAACACCATGTGACAACGGACTGAGACTGGGGTGATGTGGTCGTCAGCCAAGAACATGCTGATTGCTGGTAAATGCCAGAGGCTAGGAAGTGGCAAGGAGAGGTGTCCTCTACTGTTTCAGAGACACCAGAGCCCTGCTGACACGTTGATTGCAAACTTCATGCCTTCAGGAGAATGAGACAGTGAACTCTGCTGTTCTGAACCACCAAGTGTGTGGCACTTGTGACAGTAGCCCTGGGGAACTCACAATATTGTCCAGGCCTTTGGTGCCATCACAGAGGAAGCTGTTTTGCACACCTTGGATCCCAGCAGCTGAGGCACTCTCTGGCACACAGTAGGTCTCCGAAAGTGTCTGCTGTGTGAGCAAGTTCAGAAAAATCAAGTATAAACTAATTAAGAGGACGGGCTGCCGGTGCAGCTCAGTGGAAGAGCCCTCTGCTTAGCAGGCATGGGGCCCTGGGTTCCCTCACCAGCACCACAGAAGCACAACAAAACAAAAACCAGCAAGAGGAGGAAACGTGTCTTTTGTGTCTAAGACACTTGAGCAAGTGAGGTGCTCCACAGACATCTGTCAAGTGAGTGTAGTTTTCTAAAAATGAATGGGCTGGGTGTTGGGGCACATGCCTATAATCCCAGAAGCTCAGGAGGCTGAGGCAGGAGGACTGCAAGTTCAAAGCCAGCCTCAGCAACTTAGCAAGACCCTGGGCAACTCAGGGAGACTCTGTCTCAAAATAAAACATAAAAGGGTCTGGGGATGTGTCTCAGTGGGTAAGCACCCTGGGATCAGTCCCTGGTACCAAAATAAATACATAAAGTAAGTAAATGAACTAAAATAAAATACAATAAAAATGAGTGGATGGTAAGTTTGAGGAGGCTTTGCAGCAAGACTCCTTCAGGCCCAGGTTACCCTCAAGACCTGGCACATAGTAGCTGCTTGACACTTCCTGAAGGAGGGAAGGGAAGAAGGAAAGAGGGAGGCAAGGCCAGGGTCAGTTTCCCCACTCTTGGTTTAGGAGGAGTTCCTTCCTGAACATAGCCAACTGAGGACTGGCCAAAGCTGGGCCACATCCAGTTGAATTTGACACAGCTTCAATTACACTGAAAGGCTCTCGCTGTGGAACTTGAATGCTGTTTTTCTAAAATGCATTATTTTTTTTCTTTTACATCTAGAAACCCTAATGCTTCCTTAACCTTCCAACTATGCTAGAAATGCAGAGTTGAGAGGTCAGCCTTCTGTGTTCAGCTCCAGGGACACGTTTCCTGTCCGTGTGCCACATGCATTCCTGACCCCTGCCCTGCAGCCAAACAGGGACATCAGCTGGTCTCAGGGAAATTCAATTTGGGCTGACAGCCGGCGGCATGGTAATGACAGGGTGTCTGCCTTGACATTTGGAAAGGCAAGGGGGGAGGTGGTGCAGGCACAGAGGAGCTTCCCATGGGCTTGGCTTGGGAGGGTCAACAGGGATTTGTCCATATGTAGAGAAACTCCAAGAATAAGGTCAACATTTCCACCGTGGGCTAGGAATTCAACTCCGCTTCCATTCTTTACAGGCTTGCCTTTTCTGGGTTTGAGGTTGAAAAAAATAAATAGCTCTATTCCCTTACTCCCCCGGACTTGGTTATCCCAGGGCAGGCAACAGCATAGCGAGGGGTTGTGATCCCACTGTTCATTCAGTCGCAGGTCATCTTCAGCAAGAGGGCCTGCACTCCTGCTGATCAATGTGGGAAGTCTCCAGTACTGTGGTTCCTTTTCTCTTCTACTGAGGAATGGCCAAAGCCCCACCCTGGCCTGCTCCATGGAATGCCACATAGGTTCACACCTGCGATAGTGAGACACAAGTAAAGGAGAGCTGACCCTTCTCAGTGCCGGCAAGCGGGCACAGAAAACTGCCGTGATGTAACCCTCATTGGTCAACTTGCCCACTATTGGGGAACTTTTTCCTCATCAAAGGAGCCAGAGGGGAGGGGCATCTCTGTGACTTTTGCAGACCTGGGATTGCAGGGCTGGGTTAGTGTACATGCCCCTCTGTGGCTCCAGTGTGTCCCCCATGGAACTAACCTGGTGGCTGTCAATCTGTTTGGTATTCACCTCTTTTATTGCAGACAGAAAGCCCCACAAAGGGCTACTGCATACACACACCTGTATCCTATGTGACCTGTATCCTATGTGACCTGGCCCAGTTCCTGGCACCTAAGTAATAAGTTGATTAATGTATGTTAGATGTCGGAGACCAGCTCCAACAGGGGGTCTCAGGAGATGAACCAATGGTGAGGAGTCGGTGAAAGAGGGGTGGAGAAACAACACAGACACCAAAGTGCAGGTGTTGATCCCAATCTTTACTTGTGAAGTTGATCATATATATTTTCATTTTGGCAGGCTTACAGTACTTTGTGGTTACAAAACAGGAATCATTATTCAAAGAAACAAAATATTACCTAGCTACAATCAGAATAGAAGAATGTATCTTGGCTTATGCATAAGCAAACATTTGTACTTTCAGTTAGTGTTTTGCTTTGAGCTGTTTCTGCTTAGTTAACTTTTAATAATAATTACAAATGTCCCAAACTATTGGCCTATACCTTGACTATTCTTTCTTGACTTACTGACTGGAATCGGTGCCAGGGTTATGGCAAGTGGTTGACTTGTTATTAATTTTAATCAAACAAGAGTAAGAGCACAAACCATTGTGCACAGGAACAAGAACAAGTTGCCCAGTACTAAGCATTAATCTGTCTTCTTAACGTTAATTTTTCTTCTCTAGATTTTAATTTAATTTCTCAAAAACTTCCTTGAGAGGAATACAGGGAGTTTTTCATTAGACATTAACAATTTATATTCCACAGCTGAATCATTGCATTAAGAGCAAACAGATCCATTCTTTAGAAGTAGTTATATTAATTGGGAAAGTCATGTTTTTTCCTTCATACTTAATGGTCATATGAGAAGTCACAACTATACTTATTAAAGGAATTCAAAAACAAATCAGCCCATTCCCAGAAACATACTGCGCTCCTCCAGAGGATGGACGCCTTGCGCCATCCACCTCAGTAGGGCCTTGCCATTGCCTGAGTCAGGGGAGGGGCGCAGCAGTTAGATGAATGAATGAATCAGCCAATCAACAGAAATGACAGCACAGGCTTCAGAATTGGGCAGGTGAAGGTTTCACCCATGCTCACCACTTACCAGCGGCACAGCCAGTTGTCATGAAGTACGAGATAAATACACTAAATTGTTCACATCTCAAGTACAACATTCAAGAAATGTTGACACCCAAGAAACCAGCACCCACGTCAGAAACAGAATATCAGCAGAACCCAGACACTCACCTCGTGTCCCTTCCAGTCACTGTGTCTATACCCATGCAAGGGTCCTCTCCTGATGCTGATCTTCAAATGGGGCGGGGTGGAGGGGTAGCAGCCGCAGCACTAACAGCCGCAGCTTGAGTAACAGAAGCAGCGGTAACAGGGGAAGTGGTAACAATAGTAACAGGAACAGCAGGAGTAGGGGAGCAGGTCACAGAAGCAGGGGTAATAGTTGCCCCTATGTGGCATTTACTATAGGCCAGGCACCGTTCCTGAGTGCTTTTGCTAAATTCATCTAGTGTTCAGAAGAATTTATGAAGAACTTACACCACAGGATTTTTTTTTTTTAAAGAGAGAGAGATTTTTTTTTTTTAATTTTTAGTTTTCGGTGAACACAACATCTTTATTTTTTATTTTTATGTGGTGCTGAGGATCGAACCCAAGGCCCCGCGCATGCCAGGCGAGCGCGCTACTGCTTGAGCCACATCCCCAGCCCCATCACAGGATTTTTTATGGTGAAAACGCAGAGGCACCCAGAAGTCAAGGAACTTCTCCGAGGTGACCTGACTGTGGAGCCACGGATCCAGGACACAGGACTCCAGCAGTCTGGCCCTAGAGGTTGTCCTCTCAGTAGCTAACTTTCAGTAACTATTAGCAAGGCCAAGAAAGATCTGGCCTCTGTTATCTGTTTTCATCTTCTATGATAAAAACACTCAATTCAGTAAGCACATAGTCTCGCAGAATAAACATTATATTTCCCAAGCCTTCTTTTCATCTAAGCAAAGCCACTGGACTAAATTCTGGCCAACAGAATATAAGAAGAAACAGTAGGTGTAATATCCAGGAAGCATCCTTAAAGGAGGAGGACTACCTTTCTTCTTGTTCTTTCCTTTTGCTGGCAGATACAATGTCTGGAGCAAAAGCAGCTAGAATGGGACCATGACGTTGTCTTGGAAATAGAGAACCACGGGGCAGAGAAACAATACAGAAAAACCCTGGGTGTCTCACAGATTTCTAAAACAGCTCTACACCATTTATGTCTGAACTTTTAAGACAAGAGACAATATATACTTTCTATATTTTTAAAGACAATTTTCATTTATATTTTACATTATTCACAGCAAAACCTAATTCCAGTAATGCCCTGAATTCTTGCAATTACAGCATAATTAATGTCACCTAAAAATCCAACATGCAAAATTAATGCCATTTGGTGTTCAGCTTTTGATTTAACAAACAAAAATGGACAAAACATGATTTTGCGTAATCCTGGAATAGAGACCAACTATGAAAATAAGCAGGAAAAGCCTCTTTTTTTCCTGGAAAGCCAGAGCAGGTCCTTGTCACCTTGTGACTGTGTCAACTCATGGCTATGTCACCTCAAAAGCCTCAGTCTTAACTCCCTACCCCCCAGCCTCTTACCTCTCCCACCCATTCAGGATACGGGGTTGCTTGTCTAATCACCCTTAAAAACTATTTTTATCTTAAGAGTTGAACTAATTACAGTGCTCTATGTGCCTGTTTTATGTAAGATTCTTTACTATGTACTTTTTTCTCTAACCTGCACACACAAAAAATTCTAAGACACAATTTTTACCTCCTTTTTATAGATAAGGAAATAGAAGACACTGAGCCAGCTCTTTCCTCATTCCATGATGACTTCTTGGAAACACCAGCCACAACAAGCCAAGCCCTTGTCACATCACCCTGACCATTTTGGGAGGCTGAGTTTACAAGTGTTCTCTGCCTCACAGCTCTTCCTGTCCAGCCTGCTGTCTTACGACCTCTGACACAGACCTCCGTCCACTGAGGTCAGAGTCCTCCCTTTCCAAGGCCTGCGCCTACACCAGGCCTCAGTGTTCCTAGTTGCAAAGTGGATGCAAGTGGGCAGATAGAAAGGCAGGGTACCTGGGATCAGGGGCAATCCACTCTAAGTGCGACGGAGCCCATTCTTTATCTGGGAAATAAATGTAGCAATTCTAAGGTGGCAGTATGGCTGCAAATGAATGAAACAATGTTTCCCAGGAAGGGATGGCACCCAGAGCTTGGCGAGACTGTTGCCCTTCCTGACCCTTTCTGCCCCGCCCCACCTTTCCTTCCAAATAAAGGAGGCAACACTGACATGACCGAAAACACTGAGAAGCCCACAGCCCTACCCACCAGAGATCTCCTGTCAGGTCCCAGTGTTTCAGTTCTGCATTTCAACCCCCAAAAGGACTCCCTCTGTGTGTCCCAGGCTGGGTTTCCTGGGTGGGACGGGTG
The DNA here is from genome assembly GCF_048772815.1 of Callospermophilus lateralis. Taxonomy (NCBI): domain Eukaryota; kingdom Metazoa; phylum Chordata; class Mammalia; order Rodentia; family Sciuridae; genus Callospermophilus; species Callospermophilus lateralis. The sequence goes on along the minus strand of NW_027514380.1, from coordinate 5,266,999 downwards.
GGAGAGCACTCACCGATTCCATAGTGAATCTCTCGACGAAAAACTAGAGAGCCTGGAGGCTGAAGATCTCATGTCTCAGCCGTCATATCAGAAATCACCTGGAGGGGGTCAGGAAGAAAAGGCAACAAGGGTCATCCAGTGGCCTGTGCAGAAGACACTGCCTCAGCCCGCCCTTGATTTAACCTGGAGCCAGTGCCCTTGCTGGGAACGTCCTTGCACATTGGGTGGCTGTCCGGGTACAGGAGGGAGAAGTTTGGGGCTGGTAGCTCCATGGCTGTCTCTGTGCAAGGAAGTGCTCAGGGAACCTTCCTGGATTCTATTCCTAGCTCTATGTTGGAGAGCAATTTACAAGTCATTAACTTCTCTAGACCTAGGCTCCTAACATGAAATTAAAGTGTGCTGGCATATGCCACAGACAGACACCTGCAGCGGTGTGCCCAGGGGAAGGCAGACGGGCTCCCCCCGCAGCAAAGAGAACCAGCCCCAGGAAGGAAGTAGATTCGGGAGAACGTGTGTGGCTCAGGACAGCCCCTCTGAACCCGGGAGAGGACTGTAATTAATGCAGGCACACCAAAACTTAATTAATTGCTGAGCGCACAGAGTGCAGGAAGTCTTGGATAAAAGCTGTTACATAAGCAAAGAGCTTTAGTAGTTGAGAAATGAAGGGGAAAGAGAGGTGGCAATGAGAAATCAGGAGCCCAGGGACCTGCTTAGGTCCAAGATCCTGTGCTCAGAATAGCATCTCCATTTGAGGCCAGAAGCCCTTGGTCCACCTTCTCCCGCATCCCTGTATCTGATCCATCCAAGTCACCTCTCTGCTTTGCTTCCTAAAGATCTCTCAAGCTCACTCTCTCCATTTCCACCCACAGCCTGGACCAACCCACCGTCATTCTTACCTGGGCCACTACAACTGCCTCCCACCTGATCTCCCTCAGCCATTGCTCCCCCTCAACCAGTTCTCCCATGAAAAGTTTCTACTAACACAAAAACAGAGAAGAGCACCACAAAATCCCACCACCCCACCCCAATCACCATCAGCCATCACGACAGCACCTTGACCTTCAGCAGCCCCTAGTCAATCCTACCCTGACCACACCTCAGCCTTTCCCCTGGCCAATTGTAATTCTGAAGGAAATTCTGGACATCATTTCAGACATCAATTTCACAGTGTGCATCTCTAAGATAAGGTCTTCCATAAAAAGCCAACTGCAATACCATTACCACACTAAAAAAAAAAAAAAAAAAAAAAAAAAAAAAAAGATGATTAGATGATTCCTTGATATCATCAATTTTTCACACAATATTCACATTCCTACTAGTTTCATAAATGTCAAAAAATGGCATTTGTTTTTCAAAACCCATATCCAATTAAGACCCACATCTTACAACTGATTGATATGCAGAATGAAATATTTAAAACATAAATCCGATGGTGTCACTTCCTGTCTGTCCTCCCCATGCTGAACATCCTCCAGTGGCTTCTCGGTGCTTTAGGATAAAAATGTAAATCATTTCACATGCCTGGACTTTTGTGCCCCTCTCTGTTCTCATTTTGACCACCAGGCTCAGGCTGCAGCCACAGGACATTTTTTTTTAGATCCTGGAACATGCCCTCACCCACGCTGTTCCCTCTGCCTAGAGGGCTTCCTCTCCCACCCTCTTTGCCTCTTCGTCTAGCTAAAACCTGCACTTTCTTAAATGTGATATCCTCAGAGAAACTGTCTCTGCCCTTCCAGATCAGATAGTGGCATTTTCCTCAGATTTTAATGTTACAGATGCTCCTTGACTTCAGTGGTATTATTTCCCAATAAATGCAATTAAGATAAAATATCCTAAGTCAAATGCATTTGGAATACACCTAATGCTGAACATCACGGGTTAGCCTGCCTAGTTTACACAAATTCAGAACACTCACATTAACCCACAGTTGGACAAAATCTCCTAACCCAAAGTCTATTTTATAAAAACATGTTAAATATCTCATGAAATTTATTTAATAAAAAAAGAACAGTTGTATGGGTACATTTTTTCAACATTATAAAGTCACGGTAAGTCAGGGACTATCTATGTATTCTTTAACATGAAGACTGATTAATATTTATTGATCTGGCTTGATGATTAACTATTTGAGTACAAAGACTATTTGTTTTGTTTGCTCACACAATACCTGGCAAAAGGACATTAATAAACATTTGTTGGATAAGTAATAAACACTCTTCCCTCAACCCTAGATGTTCATGGTAATTGACTGAATCTTCTTGAACCTAAACCATTTAATTAGGTGGGGAATGGACAAGCTTATCCTAAATTCCATATGGAGAAGTGCTGGATTCAGGAGAGCCAAACCATCTTGGAGAAGAGGAACAACATTGGAGGATGTCCATTTCCTGACTTCACAATTGGCGACAAAGCCACAGTGTGGTACAGCCCGGTGTATAAGTAGAGGGTGGTACCGCTTTTACAGAATCCTCCTAGAACAAAGGTCTCAGATCCTCACTGTACCAAGCATACATCGCTGACAGGTAAGAGCTGTCACTTGCATGGATGGTCAACACCTCTCTCAGCCCACCTCTCAGCTTGTTTCACCCCAGTGGACCTCTGAGACAGTGTGGCAGGCCAGATCCCTCCAGCCAGATCTGTCCCAACACAAACCTGAGTTACACATTTCTGCCCTCTGTTATGTGATGTCTAGTTTTCCCACTGGGATGGGTGTCCTTTACTTCCCTACCCCACTGCATCCTGAACTGGACCACTGACTCACCTTGACCAATGGAATGTACATGGAAGAGACAATGGCATGTGGGTCCCCAAGTCTGCCCACATCTCCTTTGCACTTATCACTTGCTACCTTTTAATTTGGACCCCAGATTGGAGACACGGAGCATCTCCGAACCAGCAAGACACAGCCACGCTAACCCATAACGACCCCACAGATCTATGACCATGAAATAGATATCTGCAGTCAAGCAAGCCACTGTGATGCTGAGGCTTTTACTATTGACTGATACTCACAGGAATATTATTTGTGAACACCGATGAGTAGGAACAGAGTTCAGAAGAAGTGAGAGCTGTGTACAGGCCAGCACAGCTACACCGGCAAGTGACACAGTGAGTCTTGCAGAACGTCCACCCACTTGATGCTAAGCTGACCCTCACAAAGGTCCTAAAAGACAGATATTGGGCCAGCTTTATAGAGAAAAAAACCAAAGCTCAGAAATAGAAATAAAATGGCCAAGACAGTGTGTGGCAGAACTGACATTCTGACGCAGGTCATCTGACTCATAAACTCCAAACCAGCTTCCTCTCCAAAAGAAGGTCCTACGGGTGCTGCTGTGGGAATCCCTGGTCCACAGGGCTGCCTCCACCTCTGTCCCACTCCTTTAATGGTTTGTTTTGGTGTGTGTGTGTGTGTGTGTGTGTGTGTGTGTGTGTGCATGTGAGAGATAGGCTGCTGGGCATGGCAGTGTTGGTATCCAGAATAGATGCTCAATAAATACTATCACTGGGCCTGAACTCAAATATGTGTCAATACCTCACCTTCGCAGGTGACCCTCTTTGGCTTCCAGGCCCCTTATTTGTGAAAAGAGGCCACAAGCCCAGCCTACATCAAAACACTGCTACGACCCTCCAGAGAGATGTGGTGTGAAAGAGCTGTGTGAGATGTGACTCCAAAGCCACTTACACCCTGCTGCCTGATTCAGCCCACACCAGCCAGGTGGGTATCCACCCTGTGCCAGGGTCTCTCCCACAGGCCTCCACAGTGAGCACCTGGGTAAAGACTGAGCTTTTTTTCTAAACCGGGATTCTTTCTTTACTATTGTGAAAGTAATCCAAGAACATCAGAAAAACTGTTATTGCAAAAAAAAATGAAAATCATTCATGATCATAACACCTGAAGATAAATACTGCTTGGGGGTTTGAAGCCTTTTCATTTCTAAGACTGGCTTTTGTAACCGTGAGACCAATAACACATCTTGATCAACATGAGCCTCTTAGAACCAGAAGATTACCAGTAAGTGAAAAAAGAATTCCACTTTGCCCTCATGCCTTCATTCAACCAATTCTTAAGTTGCACCTGCCACGTGCCTGGGGCTGTTTGCTGTCTGAAGACAGAGCCAAGAACAACAGAAAGTTCACAAGCTCAAAAAAGTTAACATTCATTTATTCCTTTTTAGAATAAATAAATAAACATTGGGAACCAACTAGATAATGGTGATGATGGCAACATGAAGACGGTACTTCCTTTGCTATCCTGAATTCTCATGGCAGGATTTCACAAAGGCCTATACTTCAGTGCTCTCACCTTAAAACTGGGATCATTAAGGTACCTACCTCAGTACAGTCACTATGAGAATAAACAAGATAATGTGGCAGAAGCCTGAGCACAAAGCTTGGTTCCCAGGCACTGATGGATATGTGGTGACAAGCAGCAGTGGAGATATCACTGCCTCATTTAATCCTCACAACCATGTACAAGGTGAAGCTCAGAGGCAAACATAGGGTACCACTTCAGCTCCCTCACACCTGGCACCTTCTGAAAGACAGAGCAGAACACACCTCAAATGGGAAAGGAAGTGGACACTGACCCACCAACTTCCATCCCTCACCAGCCAATCACAGCCAGGGGACAGTCTCAGAGATGCAGGAAGCTCAGTGAACAGGCACTGGCAATGCTCAGGGGCATGGGCAGGGCACTGTTGGCATTGGGAATAGGTGCTCAATAAATACTATCAAAGAAGCGAGTGATGGCTCCTCACCATGACCTCTCATTGCCTGTTGCCCCAGGATAGAAGGTTTAAAGCAACTACCTTTTGGAATGAATTAGAATCAGTTGCCTGAGGGCTTCACTTTTGTTACCACCCATGTTTCTGCTTTCCCTCTGTGATTCTATTCTGTGACCTACAGGGCATCCATCAGGAAAGCCATTACTGGTGCCTGGCAGGAATAGGGGCCTAAATATTTTGGCACATAAACCCTCCTTTCCTGCCAATCCTCACTAGGTGCTAAGTTTTATTCACCAAGGCTCATGGATGTTGGGACTATATCCTATTATAGAGGATGCCATGAACCTGTGAGTCATCTGTCTGCAGCTGGTTACAGCTTAGACAACCTTTTCCTCCAGATAATGTCAAACACTTTTCCTATTTACCAGTGTGGTTCTTTCCTGTTCTGTGGATGCTGTGCTTAGAAAAGCAGAGGCCTGAAGAAAACACCCCAAACACTTTTACGCATTTTCCTTTTACTCTACTCTGCCCAACAAACTCTGATCCACTGAAATTCCACCCCTTACAAGAAACTTTCTCCAATTTTCTTAGCCCAACAATCTATCTATCTATTTCTGAACTCCTGTGGGACTAATACAAAAGTACCCCTTATTGAGTCCTGTGATGGTTTATTTTATGGGTCAGCCTGACTGGGTTAAGGGGTGCCCATGCAGCCTGTAGTATGATGTTTCTGGGGTTTTCTTGGAAGGTGTTTCTGGAAGACTGATTAAAGAAACTGCCTCTACAATGTGAGTGGGTATCATCCAGTCTGTCTCAGGGCCTGAACAGAACGACAGAGGAAGGGTGAATCTGCTCTGCTTGAGCTGGTTCATCCATCTTCTCCTGCCTTTAGGCACTGGTGCTCCTGGTTCTTGGCCCTTCAGAGGCTGACTGGGAATGATGCCATTGGTTCCCCTGGTTCTTAACCACCTCACTAGCTGGTCTAGTTCTCCAGCTTGCAGATGACAAATCATGGGACCTCTCAGTAGTCTCTCTCATCATTTTTAATTATTATAGGAATGAGTCAATTTCTAATTAAAAAACTTCTACTCTCCTTCCACCTTTCTCTTCATATATAAATGAAGAATATAACCTATATATTTTAGAACTTATACACACACACAGGTTCTATTTCTGTGTGTGTGTGTGTGTGTGTTCTATTTCTTTGTATAACCACCCCATCCTAGCCATAATCATGATCTTTTTCAATCCTCATAACCCAGAACTATGATTGTCTGATTGTTACAGTCAAGGAAACTGAGGCTCAGACAATTATGTAACATTTCTGAAGTTACATAGCTGCTTGGTGGTGACAGACTCAATATGTAGACTTGGGGCAGCTTGATTTCAAAGCTGAGACCTTTACCTGCTATGCTCAGCAAAGCAGTATGGATTCTGATTGATGCACCCCATTTGGTATTGTTCTCTGATTATTCTGGATAGGTGAGCCAAACCTCCTCTCCTGTGGCCACGCTTGCATGGTAAATACTGGGGCTATCTCTGTTGGTCACTGTGATTTTGTACCAGTTACTTGGTGCTTAACTTTCCTTGTCTATTAGCTAGCAATAAACCCTGCTTCCTGACCCATGCAGCCTGTCAGGCATTGTGACCTTTGGCCAGGTAACTGTGGATGCTGGCTATTTCTCCTAATCCCTCTGCCCCACCACCATGCTAGTGGTCAGGATGGGCCACTGAGGCTGTCTAGTGCCCAGAATTGCCCAGAACACTAATGTACAGAGGGATACTGAAAAGACCCTATAGTAGCCCACCCCAAGAAAGGCAAGGAGGGTTGAGGCACTGTCCCTAACAATGCTGGAGCTGCTGGTCCTTAGCCTGGCCTGGCTCCACAGCCTCCCTTACTGTTTAAAATGGTCACACTCAGAGACAATTTGGGTCTCTCCTCTCCAAAGAAGAGATCCTTGAAAAGGACCCATGCTGCAAAGACCAGAACTAATGTCTTGTTGGATTATAAATTGATGATGACGGTGACTACTTTTCTTTGTTCCTACTCCTGGTGGCACCGGGCCAGACAGTGAGGCTGAGAAATGATCTCAGTTCACTGCCACAGAGAGCTCTCAGTCTAGTGTGCACAGAGGCCAGGCACAGAGACACAGCAGGATGAACTGCTGTGAGTGGTATAACCTGGGTGTGAACACATCACATGACCTGCTCACGAACACTTCTTAAGTGCCTATTGCATGCTATTTTTCATTCACTAAAGCTTTCCACAATGAGAATCATCCATCCCAAGGCAGCCCCATCCATCCATTTATTTATTGGAAAAAGTGTTTATTAAATGAAATGTCAAGGATGTAATGGTTAACAAAGAGACTGTCTTTGCTTAAGGAATCAGACTTAAACCAAATAAACTCACAGGTGATGAGAACTAGGCAAAGTCCAGGTGCCACAAGAGCCTGCATATCACAGGTGCTTAGTGAACCCTCAGCATTTTGAATTTCACATTTTGAGAATTTGGAGAAGTAAGTGAATATGAAAGAAAAAGCATCAGGGACTTGAAGAGAGAGGATCCTAGAATAAGTGAGAGCTACAGGCTGGGCAGCAGGTGAGGCTCACCCACTAGCCCCACGATCTGCTCCTTACACCAGCAGGGGCAGGCTCTTCTCAGCCTATGTCACCATAGGGTCCCCAGGAAAAGCTGTGAGCATGCAAAGTGAAATCCGGGGGTGCCCCAGCTTTGCTGGGCTGCCCCATGTTAATAGCCTGTCCTTTCAAACCATCATGTGTTCTGTTCACCAGCAGTGTGCACACTGGGCCATTAGTGTGGCTGCTCCCTGTGTTCACCATGTGGGAGGGGGGAATGGCAGGCAGCGCCAGCAGGAGAGCATGTGGGCAGAGGTATTGCCATGCCCGCTCTCCCCTGTGACTGCTGGGTGGTCTCCAGTGAGGACCAGTTCTCTGAAACTTTGTCCTCCTCTGGAAGATGTTGCTGGCAGCAGACTGAGATGGTGCCCATGCATATTGCCTGGAGATGCACAGGTCATTAAAGGCCAGCATGTCCCGCTTTCAGCTACACCTGCCAGTCTCTGCTCTTAGACACCAAGAGGTAGGCAGGGTTGAAGGGCACTAATGGTCCCAGGTGCAGCCCTCACACAGGGTGGTTGGTAACTACACTGAGAGGCCCCAAGAGGAAGGCAGTCTGCTCTCTGCTGGCCAGGACACCCTTTGCTGGCTGCCTTCTCTTCTCTGCTTTGCTTCCTCACACCTCTACCTCTTTCCTCAGATCACCTCCCAAATAATCTATCAGTGCTCTTGACTTTCCTCAGGGCTGGCTTTGGGGAAACCCACCCCAAGATGGGGATGATGACACTTTTGATGCAGACCTGCTGGGAAGGGAAATGGAAGTTGTGTACGTGTGAGAAGCACAGGGCATATGTGGGATGAGCAACGGCTAGTATGGTGACAACCCAAACTAGCAAGGACACCTGCAGCAGCACTCACCAACCTGTTGGCAAGGCCAGCAGCATGACCATGTTCCACGGAGTTGGCCACCCTGTTGGTATCCACTGAGCACCGCCCCAGTCACTGTCAAAGAGGTTACAATGACCAAGGCCTGGGAGTTACCTTCTAGGAGGAAGACTTTGGTGTCTGGCCTCCACTTGTCCAAGGACTAGAGCACTGGGATGGAGGACACAGGAGGACTGGTCCCCCTGGAGGCCGCCTCATTGCTGAGTGCTTCCTGGTCCACACAGGCCCCCACAGGTGCAGCCATTACTCCCTACAAACGAGGACACAACATTCCTAACAGAGTAAGCAACAAGTTTTTTTAAAATAACCAAGCTATCATAGTTACTATGCGTATGAGACACTACATGAGCAATGACTTCTGTAATCTCCTGACAACCCTGGAGACAGCAATGATTATCATTCCATTTCACAGAGAAGGGGATGGGCGAAGACATGGATGAGCATCTGGCTAATGTTCTTATAGCTAATAAATGGACATGAGTTCTAATCACAAAGCCCCTTCTTTCTTTAAGATTCCACCAGCCTTTCCAAGTAGGGGTACCCTCAGCAGAGAGGTCTCCACCATATGTGATTCCTCCAGTGTTAGAACTAAAAAAAGACCTTGGACAAGCTAATCACACCAGCCTTGCTCATTCCGACCTCCCAGGAGTGGGTCCAATCAGCAGCCACCACCCAGGGAGGGGACTTGACTACACTCTTTGTGATTGCCTCATTTCCTCTGTTATGTGATGGTCATTTTTCCACATTTTAACACGTCTAAAACAGAACGTGTTTCCCTATCAATGGAATTCAGCTTCGATTTTCTTTCCTGACCCTGTTATGATCTCCATAATGTATCTTGTACTCAAAGGCATCTCAGAATCCAAAGAAGTAAAGTATGTCTAAGCAACATTCAAATGTCATCTGGTGGAAGCCCAATGCAGTCCTCAGAGGTCTATAAATTTGAGAGATTAGGAGCCTACATCCTCTCTTCGGGTCTCCTAAGCACACCTGGACCTGCATGAGGTTTCACCCACACAGTCTCTGATTTATCTGTGACTCAGAAATCCCAGGCTTGGAATCCCTAAATATTTGCATTTCTAATTAGAAAGGAAGTGAATTCCTCATTTGTTAGTCCAGAGATAACAACATCTAATGAGTAGTCATCATACTGTAAAATGTGAAACAAAATAGCTTCTGTTTTGCCAGGTTCATTCACTCACACATGCACTCATTCCTAAGGAAATTCCACAGATGCTTAGGAAGTGACAAGGTGAGTTGGGCACCTTCCTCTGGTGCAAGGGACACAGGTGAATCAATAATTGGTGGTATCTGCAAAGACAGAGGCTGCTACAAAGTAGAGAATAATGCAGAGGAGTGGGCAGGGTGGCTTCACTGGGGAGGGGACAGTAGCATCTGGTTTTGAAGATGAATGGGAGAAGACCAGATAGAAAGGGCAGGAAGACGAAGCCCTCAGTGTACAGGCTGTGAGACCTCACATGGGGCAAATGTCTGCTATATCCAAGGCCCAGTGAGGATACTTCCAGAACCATAAGAAGATAAATGTGTGTTATTTCAAAAGACTAAGTTAGTACTTCTGTCGAAGAGCATGTTACCACCCATGCCAATGTGCAGATTTGCATTGGGGTATGTGTGTGTGTGTGTGTGGGGGGGTCCTTAACTTGAAGGGTGCAGTGGAGCAGAAGGAAAAGGACAGGGCTTTGGCATCTGAGGACTGGGGTTTAAGTCCTGACTCCTCCCATCCCCAACCAGGCTTGGGCAGGCCACCTAACCTCTTGGAACCTCAGTTTCCTCATCTGTAAAACTGGCATAATCAAAATAGCCTCAGAGGCCTGCTCTGAGCTAGACCTTGTGATTTCTATTTGGAAATACAGAAACTCGGGCTTCCTTGGCATTTCCTTGGGCCTCTAAGTCTCAAAATGTTGCAACCTTTGCCTCCTGGAACAAGCAAAAGTACATTATCTTATTTAACAATGAAGTTTCCTTTCTCCTTTGATAATAAATCAGAATGTTCCATTTCAAGGGTGGAAAAGTGTTATGTTCACTTCTGTAGCTCTTAGAAGGTCTGGTGCATACCAGGTGCCCAACAAATACCTTGGTGCCAGAATACATTATCTGAATCACATAAAAACAAACCAGGGGATCACCAGGAAGACTTCTAAATGATTTAGCAAAAATGGGGAACTGGGAATGCCCTTTACACTATGGGGAAATATTCATGAGACCTAAAACTGGCCCTGTCACTCTACTTCCCAGAGTGGGACAGAAAGCCCTGTAACCCGGGACACCACTGCTGGGCAGTTCCAATGCCCAAACTTCTTTCTGAAAATTCATCTCTGTTTCTTAGAAACGTTACCACCTGTCAATGTGGAAGGATCAGCCAATCTCTACAAGACTTCTTTTAGAGTTCCTCTAGAACCCAGATGCATTCCTTTTAATCATGTTTTAAATATCGTCTCTTTGCTGTTTTTCTCCAAGTACAGTGGGAAGCAACACCTGGGCAGGATGCTGAGCCTGCGAGCCGCTGATGCACTGCAGTTTCGAGGTCACTCCCTGTTCTACTTAATGTCACCACCAGCACAGGAGCGGCTGCCAGCAGGTGCCCACCAGAATGGAAGGCCCTTGGAAATCACTCAGACAGGCACAACAGAGTTGTAAGCAAAGCCATGTGACATTCACCCCTTGTTCTCTGAAGGAGATTTTGGGGAACAAGAAGCCCTGAGGCTGCCACAGTGCCTAGCCCAGTAAACCTGTGGTAAATGAATGAACGAATGAGTGAGTGAGTGAGTGAGTGAGTGAAGGCCTAGACAAACAACCTCATGCCAAGGCTGCCCAGCCACCCACATTTCCCACCAGAGTCCCCATCACCAGGTGCCAAAAGATCAACACCATCAAATCAGTGCCAGAGGTCCCAACGAGACTCTGGCCTGACCATTATCTCCAGTGGGGGTTACCCTGATGGCCCACCATCTTCTGGAGCCTTCTGGAACCAAAGTTCTTAGAAGTCAACCAAGTGTCCCCACCTTATCCAACCTCTTCCCCCCACATGTCAAAGAACCCTGAAGACCTAGTCTGAGATAGATGTGTCATTGTCCCAAGGGGCAGATTTGGCCTTGGCTACCTGCCTTGGTTCCCTGGGGCCTCGGGTGCCACAGCAGCCAAACAAGAGTCATAAAACCCACATCCCACAATTGCAAGGAGGTTTCCTGAGGGCACGGAGAGCATCAGAGATTCCCTTTCTGGTATTAAGGCAGCCCGAGCTGATGGGCCTCTTCCCTGTCTGTAATCACACACAAAATCTTTAGTGACCACAACCCAAACGGGTCAGTACACAGTCAAAATGGGGGAGGCTAAGAGAGAGGGACCCCCAGCCAAAATAAAGGCCACAGCTCCCAGTACAAGCATGCACGTGCAGTTGTGCACATGCACGTGCCCATAACCACACACTCAGGCTTGCAGAAGTGCAACAGAAGGCGTGCAGCCGTGGCCCACAGAAAGGAGGCTGGCTGGCTTCCAGATGCCCCTCCAGGGACCCTGACAAAGGACATCATGTGCTGGGCTGGGACATTCCAGCGTCAGCCTCTTTCCTCTGTGGCAGCAGTTTTCTTGGCTCATTCTGATATGGGAGATGTGGACGGGAAGAGCAGTCCCCTCTTCCACATGAAGACTGCTGTGGAAAGCAGTCGGCTGCACGGGACAAGCTGGAGGGCCCGAGTTTGCAACAGCCACACCCAGGCTTCTCAGGATCAGAAAACCCAACCAGAAGAAAAGAAGGCGGAATGGAGTGGTGGTGGGATGGGCTTGGGCTGCAGGCAGGGAAGGACCGAATTCCAGGCTTAGCTAGATTTGGGGTTCACAGGATGTGGTCCGGGGAGGAGTGATTCTCCATCTGTGGGCTCTGTGTGGGAGGGCCAGAAAGGAGAGAGGACCAGGGAGGCGGTTTCAGGTAGGCTTGCCCTAGCGGGCCACGGCCTTCAGGATGACATCCTGACACTGAGCAGCCACTTCCTTGGAGGGAGAGCCTGGCTCAGCTGGCGGTTCTAGTTAAAGCCTCAGGACTGACTGGCTGTGTGTCCATCCTGGAAACTCTCAGAGCACCCAGGCAACAGGAGGAAGGGGGAGAGGGAGAGGGAGGGAGGAAAGAAGGAAGAAAAAAGAAAGAAAAGGAAAGGGGAAAGGGGAGGGGAGGAAGGAAAGAACTCTATGACAATAATGTTTAATTAGGGAATAAAGGAGCATGAACTTCAATTTAAATATAAGCAAGAAAACGAGAGCAGTTTGAGTCTGGTTGTGTTGAGAGGGGGATCTTGCTAGATGGTCCAAGCAGATCTCAAACTCCAGGGCTCAATCCATCCCTGGTCTCAAGCGATCCCCGGTCTTATCCCCCTGAATAGGTGGGACTGCAGGCACACATCACAGTCCCTGGCTCAGAGTGACTCTTACAAGTCTTTTTCTATGGTTTACAACAACTTTGCTGAGATGTAATTCATATACCAAACAATCCATCCATTTAAAGTGTACATTTCAATGGGTTTTGATACAATTCAGAGTTGTGCAACCATGACTATGGTTTTAGAACTCTTTCATCCCCTCAAAAGAAATCCCATACCTGTCAGCAGTCACTCTCCATTCTACCCTCTACCACCCCTCGCAAAATAACAGGGTAACTTCCTCCCTTTTTAGATTTACCCATTCTTGGCATTTCATATATATAAATGGAATAATATAACAGTTTTCTTTTTTTTCCATTCTTTCTTTTGCACAAACTACAAAAAGGCCCCTTTAGCCATGCTCCTGGTTGAACTCAGTCTCCAAGGCTCTCCATTCCTATGGAAGGGGCTTTGGTTCATGCCTTCCTCGAGGTGGGCCAGAGGACAATGCAGGCTGGGAGCCCTCCTGAGGATCAGCAAAGAGTGCAGAGGCTTCCAGAAGGCCTGGGTCCTGCTTGCAGTGTCTAACCCCAGGGGGCATGGTGGAGAAGAGAAGGCCTGGCCTGGAGTCACACAGCAGGATCTTTCCAGGGAGGTGGCACTGTGGGTTTTCTGACCAGCAGCCCTCCTCATTCCCAGTTTCCTTGGGATTCCCCTCATCTCCCATGAAGAACAAGTTCCTGCACTCCCCAGCTGTGGGCCTGGCAGTGCACAAGACCATCCCATCATCTCCACTAATTCATTTAGAAGGATAATGTGACCCAACTTAGGGCAGTGATGCATAAGGCTGGAGGTTTCTGGGAAAGTTCCTTCTCGATGGGGTAGAAGTTTTGGAAATAATGGTTTCTCTCTTTCTCTGGATATTGTGATAAAGATTCAGAACTCCAACGCTTGTAGCCAATCTCACTATCCAGAGAGACCACCAAACCAGGACAGACCCAAAGAATCCCAAGCAAACAGAGTCAGGGCTCTGAGAACTGAAACTAAGTCTGAATCCTACTGTGCCCATCCCACTCCACTTGTCCCCCATTCTTCTCCCCACTCTGTACCCCAATTGACCTCAGGGATCACGGTGAGGGTTCCCCAACCTTCTGGCTTTAGCAGGGAACCCACAGGAGATGGGAGGGAGGATAAGCATCCACTCTCCTGCCCCAGAGCCTCTCTGGAGGTTAGTGCAAACTTGTCCCAACCCAGGTCCCAACTCTAGCCAAGCCCCTCCACCAAGTCCTCACTGTCTGCAGGTTCTAAGAACCATGTCCTCCCTGACCCTCAAAACTGGCGTGACATAGGAGCCCCAGCGCGCTCTCTCCGGATGATGCTCCAGCTCTGGAGCTTCCCTACACCTGCCCACACCTTCACAAAGATCCCTGTGGAGCCAATAAGCACATGAGAAGCTGCTTAGAGGCATGAATCGCTAGGGAAATGCTAATCCCACCAGAGTGAGACACTGTTTTACACTCATGAGGTCAGCCACCATCACGAAAATGGCAAACAACAAGTCTCAGCAAGGATGTGGAAAATCTGGAAGCCTCGCATATCACTGATGGGAACGTAAAATGGTTCAGCTACTTTAGAAAAGTTTGGCAGTTCATCAGAAAGTAAATATAGTGACCAGATGACTGACAATTCTACCCCCAGGTATATGCCCCAAAGAATAGAAAACACGTATTCAAATAAATACTTGTAAATGAAGGCTCACAGCAGATTATAGGCAGAAAGAACCCAAATTTCCACCAACTGGAGAATGGATCAACATAGGCTCTACACACACAGTGGAATTTTTCAGCTATAAAAGGAATGAAGCTCTGATACCTGCCATGCCACGGGTGAACCCATGTTAAGCACTGTGCTTAAACATGTTAAGTGAAAGCCAGACCCCAAATCTTACATATGTATGAAACACCCAGAATAGGTCAATCCATAGGGCAGAAAGCAGAATGGTGGTTAGCAGGGGCTGGGAGTGCGGTGACCAGGGGGCCTGCTTACTGGACACGGGGTTCCATTTTGGGGTGATGAAAACAACTTAGAACTCTACAAGAGATGAGAGTTGCAAAACATTGTGAATGTACTCCATGCCACTGAATTACATACCTCCACATGGCTCACTTATATGTCAATTTTACCTCAAGATTTTAAAAAATCCACCCATAAAGTTCTCCTTGAATTATCCTAGTCATGGGTGCTATGTGTTTCCTACTGGAATGACTGACCCCCTCCACACACCGGCAGACCTGCAATGGTGTGAGTCAGTGCACCTCCTCGTTGTTTCCTGAAAGCCAGTCTTACTTCTAGCAGCTGGAAGTTCCTAATCGACATAGCCACTTTACCATCTACCCTCTGGGCAACTTCAGACAAGTGTCTCAGCTTCTCTGAGTCTTAGTTTCCACATCTTTTAAAATACAGCTAATAAAACCAACTTCATTAGGTTGGTTTAGGATTAGTGTGACAGCAACAGAGGAGAAATTATAGAGTGCATTTAGAACACTAGCTGGAGCTCAAAAGGTCACTTCATCCAATCCTTTTAACTCCAGTTATGACTCCCTTTATGGAAATAGTGATATCCACCTGGTAGAACTGGTATCAGGCTCACATGGGGAACATGCAGTGTGGCAGGTAAACAGGAAGACTCTGTCACCAGATTGCCATAGTCCAAACTTTAGCTCTGTCTCTTAGATGTGTGTCCTCCAAAAATTCCTTCTCTGAGATTTACGAAATAGGAATAATTGTAAGTAAGGATTAAGCTTCAAGCACCAGCACAGTTCTTGGTGCACAGCAAGAGCACAAATATAGGGCCTGTAACTGGTACAACAGAGAGTTCAAGTTTGTTTGGTCTTCTGCCTCCGTCTTCCTCCCCTTCTACCAACAATCACACTTAGAGTGTTCTGCATACACCAATTGCATAATACATGCAATCACAGTGTCATGTCTCTAGGCATGACAAACTATGGCCCTCGTCACAAATGTCATCTGCCAGGAGTTTTGCTTCTCCAAACCAAACATCCTTATTCCTCAACCAAGCTACATGTGACAGGGTTTCAACCCCCACTCACTACCTGGGGAGTAGACTAATAGCTGTTCCCCAAAATTGTTTCCTAATCTTCCTGGGCATGCAGCCAAGTGACATTTCCCAGACTCCTTCGCAACTGGGTGTGACCATGTGTCAGACTTCTAGCCCGGAATGAGGGTGGGCTCAAAGGCCCACACTTTTGAGAAGTGAGTGTGCCTTCACCAGCTCTGTCTCCCTCTGCCTGTGGATGTAGACAGTGACAAAGTGCTGGGTAGAGTAGGACTACCAACAATGGAAGAGGCCCAGGTCTGAGTGTGACCGCTGGCAGTCACCCATAAATTAGAAATGACCATTTTAGAATTTCACATGAGTAAAAAAGAAACATCTTTCACGTGAGCCATCAAATGTGTGGGGACTATTTGTTACTGCAGCTATTTCCACTGTATTCTAACTAAGACACAATCCTCATCTCCATATGAAATTTCTATTGAGCTGAATTATTTAATGAATTCACGCTCCGAAATCTAAAGCTGAATACGACTATATCACAGATCCTGTGCTAGATCCTGTGTATTTTGAATAAAATTATAATAGTATCTGCCCTTAGGAACCCACAAAATAGTAAGAGACGGGCATAAACAAAACATCAGAAAGTGCTGGCTGCCTGGAGAAAGGCCTTCACAGGGCTGAGGGAGGGCACAGCTGAGGGAGGAGCTTCTGCTGGGGACCAGTCATTGGGAATGGCTCCCAGGAGGGGGGTACCCCAGCTCAGGAGAAGGGGGTCCTCAGGTAGACCAAGGTCGCAGGCACTGAAGGCAGGGCCCAGCCTGAAGCCGAGGGGAGGATGAGGGAAATGGAGTACCAGCTGCAGGAGAGAGGAGGGCGGGAAGGGCACGGGAGCATGAGAGGAAGCTGGGGAGGAACAGGGAGCCAGACCTGGGCAGGCACCTGTGATGGTCCAGCAGCATGTAACTGTGCCACATAGAAAACCCAGTGAGACCTGAACTAGAACCTTCCAGCCCAGGCCTGCTTCCTAGTTCCTTGATACAAAGGTGGCTCTGGAGGAGCTGACACCCCAGCAGGTCTAGCTAGCTCCTGCTTGCTGTCCTGTGCTCTCCGTTCCTCTGATCTTCTCTGCTGCTACTCCTAAATTCCCTCTAGACTCACTCCACTGACCTCTGAAACAGGCATTTCCCCGGAGATCTCTGTCCCTCCTCCTTCCCCTGTGTCCACAACACTCTCTCCCAGGAGGCAGCCTCTTGCAGGGGATCCCCACCAGCAACCAAAGCAGGGTTGGCAGCTGACAGTCCTCACAACAAATCCCAAAAGGTGGCCTGGAACCCAAGAAAGAGCAAGAGGCTTTAGTCACAGGTGCCAGGTTCAAATCCCAGCTGCCACCTGTTCACCGTGGGACCCTGAGCAACCCAATAAGCAGGCTAAAGCCCTGTCACTTCATGGCTGCTTTTACTTTCTTCATAAGGAATGATATCGACAGTTGGAAACAACTGTGTCTCTCTGCCAAACCTCCCACACCTCACAGATGAGGAAACTGGGGTCCTCAGAGGTTGAGGAAGCAGCTGCAGTCATAGCTGATGGCAAAGTCAGGCCTCCAACCACACCTGGGATGTACAGCAGCCATTGACAGAGCTCTATGGCCCCAAATGGCTCAGGACAGACTGCTTACATTATTATGCTCTGTATTTATACCACATGCTGGAAAAATATGAAATAAATTAAAAATGCAAATAAAAGCATCTTTAGCCTATTATTAGCTATTAGCTATACAAAGGTAAATACAACTAAAATGTCCAGGGCTAGATAATTTTTTTTTAAAATGTGCACTCTCAGAAGAATTGTTCTTAGAAATATAGACTGGTAAACATTTCTGAGGGCAATATAATGGTAAATATCACACTTAAAAATGTGCCTACCCTTTGACCCGCAATTCCACCCCTAAGCATTTGTCCAAAGTGAATATTTAGACATGTAAGAAAATGCAGAGGCTGAGGTTATGGCTCAGTGGTACGATCCTCAGCACCACATAAAAATAATTAATAAATAAATAATAAATTTATTGTGTCCAACTACAAAAAGTAAATTAAAAAAAAGAAAATGCAAAACTTAGAAACAAACTACATGTCCATTAAAAAAGGGTGGTTAAACAAATTATGGTATCTTCATGGCCATTAAAAATGGCCACACACAGGATATAA
The DNA here is from genome assembly GCF_048772815.1 of Callospermophilus lateralis. Classification (NCBI taxonomy): domain Eukaryota; kingdom Metazoa; phylum Chordata; class Mammalia; order Rodentia; family Sciuridae; genus Callospermophilus; species Callospermophilus lateralis. The sequence goes on along the minus strand of NW_027514380.1, from coordinate 5,249,100 downwards.
AATCAACACGAATAAATCAAAGGCATTCCTGTATATCAGCAACAAAACTTCTGAAACAGAAATGAGGAAAACCACCCCATTTACAATATCCTCAAAAAAAAAATAAAATACTTGGGAATCAACCTAACAAAAGAGGTGAAAGATTTATACAATGAAAACTACAGAACCCTAAAGAGAGAGATAGAGGAAGATCTTAGAAGATGGAAAAATGTACCCGGTTCATGGATAGGCAGAACCAACATCATCAAAATGGCGATATTACCCAAAGTTCTACACAGGTTCAATGCAATGCCAATCAAAATCCCAACGGCATTTCTTGTAGAAATAGATAAAGCTATCATGAAATTCATATGGAAAAACAAAAGACCCAGAATAGCAAAAGCAATTCTAAGCAGGAAGTGTGAATCAGGCAGTATAGCGATACCAGATTTCAAACTATATTACAGAGCAATAGTAACAAAAACAGCATGGTACTGGTACCAAAACAGGTAGGTGGACCAATGGTACAGAATAGAGAACACAGAGACCAATCCTCAAAATTACAACTTTCTTATATTTGATAAAGGCGCTAAAAGCATGCAATGGAGAATGGATAGCATCTTCAACAAATGGTGCTGGGAAAACTGGAAATCCATATGCAACAAAATGAAGCTGAACCCCTTTCTCTCGCCATGCACAAAAGTTAATTCAAAATGGATCAAAGAGCTTGATATCAAATTAGAGACTCTGTGCCTAATAGAAGAAAAAGTTGGCTCCGATCTACATATTGTGGGGTCGGGCTCCAAATTCCTTAATAGGACGCCCATAGCCCAAGAGTTAATTATAAGAATAAACAAATGGGACTTAATTAAACTAAAAAGTTTTTTTCTCAGCAAGAGAAACAATAAGAGAGGTAAATAGGGAACCTACATCCTGGGAACAAATTTTTACTCCTCACACTTCAGATAGAGCCCTAATATCCAGAATATACAAAGAACTCAAAAAATTAAACAATAAGATAACAAATAACCCTATCAACAAATGGGCCAAGGACCTGAACAGACACTTCTCAGAGGAGGACATACAATCAATAAGTACATGAAAAAATGCTTACCATCTCTAGCAGTCAGAGAAATGCAAATCAAAACCACCCTAAGGTACCATCTCACTCCAGTAAGATTGGCAGCCATTATGAAGTCAAACAACAATAAGTGCTGGCGAGGATGTGGGGAAAAGGGTACACTTGTACATTGCTGGTGGGACTGCAAATTGGTGCGGCCAATATGGAAAGCAGTATGGAGATTCCTGGGAAAGCTGGGAATGGAACCACCATTTGACTCAGCTATCGCCCTTCTCAGTCTATTCCCTGAGGACTTTAAAAGAGCATACTATAGGGATACTGCCACATCAATGATCATAGCACCACAATTCACAATAGCTAGACTCTGGAATCAAACTAGATGCCCTTCAATAGATGAATGGATAAAAAAAAGTGGCATTTATACACAATGGAGTATTACGCAGCACTAAAAACGACAAAATCATGGATTTTGCAGGGAAATGGATGGCATTAGAACAGATTATGCTAAGTGAAGCTAGCCAATCCTTAAAAAACAAATGCCAAATGTCTTCTCTGATATAAAGAGAGCAACTAAGAACAGAACAGGGAAGAAGAGCATGAGAAAAAGATTAACATTAAACAGAGACGAGTGGGGGGAGAGAAAGGGAGAGAGAAGGGAAACTGTATGGAAATGGAAGGAGACCCTCATTGTTACTCAAAATTACATATAAGAGTTTGTGAGGGGAAAGGAGAAAAAAACAAGGGAGAGAATTAAGCAACAGCAGATGGGGTAGAGAGGGAAGATGAGAGGGAAGGGGAGGGGAGATAGTAGGGGTTAGGAAAGGTAGCAGAATACAACAGTCATTAATATGGTATTATGTAAAAATGTGGATGTGTAACCAATGTGATTCTGCAACTTGTATTTGGGGTAAAAATGGGAGTTCATAACCCACTTGAATCAAATGTATGAAAGATGATATGTCATGAGCTTTGTAATGTTGTGAACAACCAATAAAAAAAAAAAGTGAAAAAAATGGCCACACACATCTATATTTAGTCGCATGGAAAGGGTGCCCAATGAATTAAAAGAAAAAGTAAAATTATTCAAAAGAATGTGTAAGATGATAGCACTGTTTGCAGAAACAATGTATCTCTCCATTTATCTGCATAGACAGACAAGAGTGGTCTCAGTGGCTGGGTAAATATGATGACCAGTGTCAAAGAGTTCCTGTTCTTTTCTGAATTTTCTCATAAGCACACATTATACTTACATTTGGAGAAAAAAAGAAACAGTGCAGGAAGTAGATTGCCTAGGCTAGGGGGTGGCTGGTGAAATGGGGGTGACTGCTAATGGGTATGGATGGGGTTTCTTTTTGCGGTGACAAGAATGTTCTAAAATTAACTATAGTGAGAGCTACACAACTCTGTGGGTACACTAAAGCCATGGAACTCTGCAATTTAAATGGGCGAATTATATACTATGTGAATTATGTTAATAAAGCTGTTATCAAAAATTGAATTTAAAGATTAATAAAAGAGAGAGAGAGAGAGAGAGAGAGAGAGAGAGAGAGAGATTGTAGCCAGTGGTACATGCCTGGAATTCCAGCAATTCAGGAGGCTGAGGCAGGAGGATCGCAAGTTCAAGGCCTGCCTCAGCAACTTAGTGAGGCCCCCAAGCAACTTAGTGAGACCCTGTCTCAAAATAAAAAATAAAAAGGACTGGAGATGTGACTTAGTGGTTAAGCACTCCTGGGTTCAATCATCAATACCAAAGGGGAAAAAAAGGAGAGACAGAGACAGACAGAGAGAGAACACTGTAAAAGACCCTAAGGTTTAAAAAAAATCAATTAGTGTGAGCTGGCTGGGAAGTGGGAGAGCTGCCTGTGCTCTCAAGTGGCTGGCAGCCATGCATCCTCTGGTTTATGCAGCCAAACAGCCAACCAGATGTTCTGGAGATGCTGTCCACATCAGTCAGGATCTCCGGCCGTGAGGACCCACCATTCCCAGCCTGTCAGGCCAGCAGCCGAGTGCCCCTCTCTCCTGTCATGGCTCCCCACATGCCTCTGCCATATGGCCAAGCCTAGGAGAGTCCTCCACACTGCAAGGGCCCTTGAGCATGGCTGGCTCAGACCCCATGCCTCTCTATTTTTGCTCTTCCTTCAAAGCCAAGTGGCCACCCTGTAGCTTGTGGGTTTTAACAATTTAATCTTCCCGGTGACATGCTGGGATCAGAACCCACAGTGGCTAGGAACAATGCCCTTTTCAGCAGGTGATGAAAGGGACCAGGTGCATCCATTCCTTCACAAAAGCACTTCCTGCACACCTAGCAGGGGGCAGGCACAGGGCCAGTACTGTGCTTACAGGAGTGGGCAAAGCAAGGTTAGCCTTGTGGAGCTCAGGGGTTGGCAGGGGAAGAGGCAGGAAATGGCACATCAGCTTGACAGGTGTGTTGACAAAGTCCAAATTCTATCTCACGAGTCAGGAAACAGGCTGAGCATCCACATGGCACACACTCAGAACAGCTACCATCACGTCAGGCACTGTGATAAGCACTAAAGACATGGAGAAGACACAATCTGCCCTCCAGGAGCTCAGTCTAGCAGACTTGATGCATAGCATCTCCAGAGCCTACCTGTCACCAAGGGGTGATCCAGGGACACTGACCCAGCTTGATGAAGGTTTGGGGGAACTGAAGGAGGAGAAGAAATTCACGAATTCAGAATTCCATCACCCCTACTGCCTCCAGCACTTCCACCTTGGCCTTTTGCCTGAAGGACTGGAGTAACCTTCCAAACTACCTTCCTGCTTTGACTCTTTCTACCCTGCACCCATTCTCTACACAGCTGACAGTGGGATCCTGATTAAAAAGCAAGTCAGTCAAGATCATAGTACTCCTTTGCTTTTTCATTCAGAGTAAAATCTAAAGTCCTCAAAAAAATCTAAGGCCAGATGTGGTGGTGCACACCTATAATATCAGTCTTGGATAGCTGAGACAGGAGGATTGCAAGCTCAAGGTCAACCCCAGCAACTTAGCAAGGCCCTAAACAATTTAGCAATACCCTGTCTCAAAATAAAAAAAAAAATAAAAATAAAAAGCACTGGGGATGTGGCTCAGTGGTTAAGTATCCCTAGGTCCAATCTCTGTTACCAAAAAAATTCCCCAAAAGGTAATGTTCTCAAGTCCAGGCCATCACCCTCTTCCCTCATCCAGAACAGTCATCACACATTGTACCCCAGTCACACTAGCCTCCTTGAGGTTCCTTTAATACAACTTTCCATATGTGGCTACCCCAGAACACCTGCACTAACAAGACCCTGTGCCTGGGACACGTTTTGTCCTCAATTATCTATGTGTTCACTCCCTCAGTTCACTCTGCTCAAGCATCTGCTCCAGGAGAGCTTCCGTGAACACCCCATTTGCCAGTGTACACCCCCCAGCCTCAGCATCCTCATCTTCCTTAGCAAGTTTTTCTACAGAAGCTTCTTTAATCATCTCATATGCCAGCCATTTACTAGTTGTTTGAGTCTGTTTCTCGCCACCAGAATGCGAAATCCCTGAGGATAGGTACTTTTTTCTGTTATGATCACAATAGTTGCCCATATCTTGGAATAATACTGGTATGCAACAGAAACTCAAATAAATACCTGTGTGAGGAATAAACACTGAAGTTCTGAGCTGGGAGGTGTGGGTAGGCATCCCTGGGCAGCAGAGAGCAGAGCAGGAATGGGTTGGGAAGGGGCACTTCAGCTGACCAGGGCAAAGGGAAATAGCTCTGCTCATGAGCTATTTTTAAGATGCAGAGGAGTTCTGCTTTTCTTCTTTTTACTCACTTTTCTGTGACATTTTTAGTAACTGGAAGGCAACAGGGACTTTAGAGTTCCCTCTCCAAAGAGTTATTGAGGCCTCTGGAAGCCCTAGCTTCTCACCGTCCTCCAGGGACCCAGGCCCTCTTCATATTGAAAATGCATTATTCCCATCAAGTGCCACCTGTTCAATTCCAACATGCTCTTTCTGCCCCTGATAATGAGGCTTCACAAGCACTGATAAGCACCTGTCTAGAGCCCAGTGTCTGGACAGGGCAAAGTGGACAACAGCCACTTCTACTCAGGGCCTCTCTGGTGCCTCATACTCATCCTGTGAGATCTCATTTCAAGCTCCAGTGGATATTAGCAGCACGGGTGACTGGAACTGAGCCCCAGAGAAAGGAAGCTGCCCAAAGATACCCTTAAGAGAGACCCAGATTTCTACCTGGATGGCAGCATGGCCAGGCTCACCTTCTTTCTACCACACCATGTTGTCCTGAGACACAAAGGACTCACATTGTTACTTTCCCATCCTTTACAATGCTCACAGAGCAGGTCAAAAGCCACTTCACCTTTTGAGCAATGTTTCCTTCAGTGTCCATCTCACCCTCTAGACTGGGAGCATTGACATACAACATCCCGCTCCTAGAACACATCCAAAGAAATCCTCAAAAAATGCCCTGGAGATGTGTCAAGAAGACAGAACTGGAAGGTCTGTTCACACCAGACTGGCTGAATGGTGCCCCAGCCCTGGCTACAGTCAGACATGTATACATGGGATTATCTTCTTGTCCAGAGTTTAGACGAGAGGCCAAGTCATTATCATCACAATCATCACTGTCATTGCTGCCATATGAGTTTCCTACGTCCACCATCACAGCATCCAAAATTGGGTGGCTGAAAACAGCAGAAACATATTCCCTCAAATTCTAGAGCCTAGAATTCCAAAACCAAAACATTAGCAGGGGCAAGCTCTCTGATGCTTTGTGGGGACACTCCCTGTTTGCCTCTTCCTGGTTTGTGGATGCCAGCAATCCAGACTTTAGATGTGTCACTTCACCCACATGGCCATCTTCTCAAGTGTACCAACTTCCCCTTTTATCAGGACACCACTGACCCCATGTTCATTTTATTTCTGTTGGAGAAATTTTATTTCTAAATAAGGACACAATCTGACACAATTTGGGGAATGGGGCCTTCAAGTTGTATTTTGGAGAAGACATGACTCAACCCCTAAGCAGTCACCATCCCCAGGACAGCTAATGTTTCCACTGCCCAACTCCGTGTGCCAGGAGCCATACTATGGCTCTCTGGGCATCAACTCATCCAGCTCTCACCATACCCCTAAAAGCAGAAGTCTTAATTCTCTCCATCTGATGGATAACAAAACTGAGGCTCAGAGAGTCCTGTAACTTGCCCAAGGTCAGTTAATAGCAAATAAAAGGCCAAGTGGACTCACACAAGTCCAGGAGCCAAACTCCTGGCCAATCACCTACACCACCAAAGAGTTGCTCCTGAAGACATGATCATTTTGCAGACTCAAATCCTGGGTCTACACAATTACCATCTGCAGACACTCCACACGGTTTCCTTCTTCAAACTGCAAGTTTAAAATACCATTGCTGAATCAACTTACCCCAACCAACTCTCAACTTGTTCCAGGATGGGAAAACCCCACCCATTCATGTTATGCCATTAAGACTCTTCCAGAAAAATGAATTTTAAAGAGTAACGCATGTCTATTTTACTAATTCATAAGGCACTGCTCATGCAAACTCCTGAGTTCATGATCCTCTATAAACACTGCCCGCACAGCCTGCACCCTGCTTCAGGATGATAACCCAGAATCCAGGCAACCTGCCCAGGAAGTTGCAGGATGGCCAGCGGGAAGAGCACTGGGCTTGGTCTCAGGAAGCCTGGAAGCCGTATCTTGTCTTTTCTTTCCTCCTCCACGTGAACTAACCTCAGGGCCAGGGCCCAACTCCTCCTTGTCCTTATGGACAATTTGAAAGAGTTTTTTTCAAATGTAGCAAAAATCAGATTTTCCAACCCTAAGCTAAAGAGGAATAAAGGATTAATTCATCAAAGATGAATTAATCATCTTAATCAGAGGGTCAACACTTGGCTAAGTGGATATTAAGGACTCACCACGATGAATAAGCCTGTAGGGGAAAAAGAAACTGTGTGAGAGAGAGAGGAGGGAGCGAGGCAAAAACGGGTACTTTGACCATCTCTCCGCAAGGTGGTCCATGCCCATTTCACAGCCTGAGAACAGAGTTCAGCAGTTAGGTGACTTGTCTGAGGGAGTAAGTAGAGGGCCAGGGCTGACCTCGGGGGAGTGACTGGGAAGGCCAGGGCCTTTCCTCCTCACCTGCCCGCCCTGGGCATGGAGAAGGAGATGGAAGCTTGTTCAGCTGGAAGGTGAGCCCACCTGGAGTTTTAAGAAGCTTCTTCTAGCCATGGCTTAGAAGATGGACTGAGGGGAGGGCAGTGAGTTGGGAAAGGGCTAGACGATCTGGGGAGTGGACAGAAGAGGCTGAGCTAGAGAGGCTGTGGTGGAGTTCCTCACACTGGTTTGGTTTGGAGAAAAGAGCAACAAAGAAAGGCGATGAGTGACAGGCATGAAGAAAGTTCTCCCTTCCGGAGCTCAGATCTAAGACAAAAGGACACCAGGAAAACCCTGTCCACTTCCTGTTCCCCATATATAGGAAAACCAAAGAGCTGCAGTTGTGGGAGGGGAAGACAAGAAAGAAGAGGACACAAACTTGGTTCTTTCTCATCCCACTTCCACTGAGGCAGGAACCACACTCTAGGGGAGGCAGAGACTGGTAGGGCCAGGGGGCCTAGAAGGCCACAGTCTGGTGAGACACAGACCTCAGGAAGCCTTAATTAAGGCCAAAAGCCTGGTGTCCTGGCTCTCCCTCCTCCTCATGCCAACATCCATCAATCTCCAGACCAGCAATCCTGATTTCCCTCTCTACCTTCCCTCCTCAACTCCCCTCCACAGAGTATTAGTCAGATTTTGTCACTAGAACAAAATACCTGACATAGGCTACTTATGAAGAAAAAGAGGTTCATTAAGCTCATAGTTTTGAAGGTTCATGGGCATGGAGCCTGCATCAGCTCAGTTCTGGTGAGGGCCTCATGGCAGATGGTAGCCAGCAATATTGGGAGGGCATACCAGAGCAAGTAGGCACATCTTGTGTCAGGAAGCAGCAAGAACTGGGTGGGACAGGCTTTTGCTCCCTTTATAATAACCCTTTTGGGAGAACTTAAGAGATTCCGGAACTGCCTTCCTGCAGCACACCCCCAAGGGACTAAACAAAAATCTCAACAGCCCCCACTCTTGATGGTTCCACCACTATCCAATAGTGTCACCGTGGGGACCAATCTCCAGAACATGAGTCTTGGGGGGACCAATGACACTACATCCAAACCAGAGCAGAGTGCAATCTGCAAATACCCCACACCTCCACCCGGCTGCTGCTCTATTTTAGGTCTGAGGAAGTAACTGTCCAAGGAGAGGAAACTTTCTTAAGGCTATTACCGGAAGGTCTATAAAAAAACCTGTTGTGTGCTAGTGATGGACAGGAAATCACAGGGAGACTGTACTCCAGAGAAACCCCCAATGCTGTTTTATTTCAGCCAAGAGTTTGAGCTTTCTCCTTGAATAAACCTTTTCCTAGATCCCAACAAATAAGCAGCACATTCCTACCACAAGGATTTCATGAGAGCTCTTCTCAGACTTGGGCACCCTTCCCCACTGCTGCCTACAGAACTCCTGCCCTGGGTGCCCCAACATTCTCTCACCACTTGACTGGGATGACTCCCCACTCCCTGAACACCCAGGGCTGCTCTCCTGTGGAGTGGGTGGGCTGACATCCATCCAACAGTTCCAGTTATCCAACGGTTACCTTTCTCTTCTGCTCAATTGCAAGGTATTCAAGTTCACGGACTTTGATTTTTTTCATCTCCCAATCCTAAGTGCTTGGCACACAGTAAGACATGCAGGAAGTTTGTGCAGTGAAAACTCTTTAAATGAATGAGATTTTCCGTGCTTCTTCTCCCTATTGATCACACAAATGGGAGCGCTGATCTCATTTTGGAGCACACTGACTTTTGTTTGATACCAATTACATGCCAGGCCCTTGCTAAGCTGCTTTTCTTATATATTATTTTATTTGACACGTTTAAAGAAAAGTGAGATGTTTTCACTATTTACAGAAGAGCAAATTGGAGCTCAGGGTGGTTAAGAGAGAAGCTCATGACAGAGACTACCAAAGCCACCCAAGGAATTAGGGCATGAAATTCACATTCAAGTCTTCAGAGCCAATACTGCATCATGGTCAAGAGTGTGGATACTGAATTCAGACCACCTTGCTTAAAATCTTGTCACTTAGTAGCCATCTTGGTTTCCTGTCATTTCAAACAGGGCTAAACACCACACCTATTTGATGGGTTTTGGTGGGCACTGGATGAGTTCACAGAGGGAAACTGCTCAGGGTGGTGCCTGACACATACGGATGCACAGTAAATATTAGCTGTCGTTATTGACCGCAAGGCCCGCCGTTTTCCCATGGTGTTTTGATGAATGTTTTCCATCCACCAAATCTCCTTTGGCAAGAAAGAGTAAGCTGACCAAAGGACAGTCCACCAGAGAGAGCATGAGAACTGATGTCTAGAGGAGCAGCTCAGGGAACAGCAGGTCAAAGACCATGAGGACTATGACTGCGTAATTCCCCATGCAACAGCTCTCAGCAGCAGCTCAGCCCTCATTGGTGTGATGCTGGAGCAATTCACAGGGGAAAGAACATCACAGGAGCCAGAAGCCAACTCAGCTCCCCAGGGCCCAGCTACTGACCCATACACCAGAGAATGGCCCCTTTGCTAGAGAACTCCAAATGCTTGCAGCTATTCCCTGAAAACCCAGGTCCTGCAGAGGGAATCTTCAAAGCAAAATGCTCACCTGAAGATATCTCATTCCAGTGGCCTTGCAGACAAGAAAGACCCATTTCCCTCTGAGTGTCCCATGTTCCACACCCTCATGGCAACCTGGCTGGGAGGATGAGTTGGGATAGAACTATCGTCCCCTTTGGGCAGATGAGGAAATGAAGTGCAAAGAGGATGCAGGGCTGCAACTCAAGGTCACATAACTAGTCACTGTTGTCCCTAGGCTGGAACTTAGAACTTCTGAGTCTCAATTCGGTGCCATTTTTCTTTACCTTATTATGTCCTTTGTATCACTATCTGTCTTTTTGGACTACAAAAATTTCCTTCCCTCCCTCCATCAGAAACATTTCTTGCCTCTCTCCTGGCACAACGCTAGACGCAGGGCTTCAGAGGTGAACATGCTCACCCTGGCCCCTTGTAGCTGAAGCAGCCTCCTCTAGCAGCGGGCACAGGCACACTCAGGAAGCTCTTCTGAGTCCCGCCTTCTTATTGCCAGCGTTCTCACATATATCCTGGTTCTTTTCCCAAAATGGCAATTCTTATATTTTTATGAATGTTCTTTCTCTTCCTGTCTCTAAAAGAAGGCTGAATGGATTAAGCTGTCTGGCACCAACTTGGTGCCACTTGGAAGGAAAGGGAAATTAAGACCTCCTTACAAAGCCAGGACCCACAGGGGTCAAAGTCTTCTCTGAAAAGAGACCCAAACTGTTCCACCCATCAGTCCAGAGAAATGGCAAGAAAGCTGGGCTCTGCCTTGGGGTTTGAGAGCAGAAAAAAGGCTCAGAGTTAATAGTGAAACCCCAAGGTGTGAGTGTAGGGCCCCTCAAACAGTGAGGACCCAGGAAATCCTCAGGGCCTCTGCTGAAGCACAAAACTGCTCAGCAAAGACAACTCTGCTTCCCAGGGTAGGCACAGAGCACCATGAAAGCCCAGAACCACAGAAGACACCACGAATGGGAGGTGTGAGCCCCCCTACAATGAACACAATGAGACAATCTGGAAGTGAACATCAGTATGTTTAAAACAAAGACAAAAGTCTGGAACAGAAACCAAGAAAGATCACCCAAGGACTAAAGGCTGGGCTGATCTGAAAGAGAACCAAACAGAATTTCTAGAAGTAGAATGGACAGGCATTAAAACTTAAAACTCAACAAAGAAAAACCCAACAACATGGCCAAGCAACCTACACCCGACTCAGCCCCTGCTCAGTGCCTGCCCTTTGCTGGGCACTGTCCTGGGCACAGGGACATGAAGGAATAATCTAGAGTCTCAGCCCCCAACCTGTAGCACCCTTCAAGGTATCCATCTCACAGGAGAGGCCACCAATGAGCAAACATGTTTCCCTGCAAGATCAAAATCACAATGGTACCAAGTGACATTATCCTCATGTAGGATCTTCCTACGTTGTCTCAGGTAAGATGACATGGATAGTGCAGAGGAAAAGAAACGGCAGGGTCAGTAGTGGAGCCCAGAATCTTCTGGTTCCCTGAAGCCTTCCTGTTTCCATGATACTTCTTCTCCCCTGAGTTCATGGAACTCAGGGGAGAAGAAGTATCAAGGACTGGTTGAGTCCTCTGAGTACATTTCTACTCCTAAGGAGAATTAAAACTACAAGGAAATAGGTCCACAGCATTGTCACATGCCAGTGGTTTTATGAAGACAGAATCCCTGACCAAAAAGTCACCATCAGCTTCGAAGAGGGAAACAGGAGCATCCCCCAGAACCCCAGGCAGGCGTGTCCTGGTACCCTCCTTCCTGTTCTGCCCACGGCCCATGCCTGCAGCCTGCTTCTATGGAACTCCCTCCCGCCACAGCTTGGGGAAGTCCTGACAGGCACTCTTCCTCATCCCAAACCAGACTCCAGCTGGGTCCTGCAGCACCAGGGCGCTGGCTGCTCTTCTGTTTTTCTAACTCCGTGCACCTTTGTGCTTCCTGAGTTAGGGTGGTGGAGGAAGAGGAAACGCCAGAAATACTACAAGAGGGACTTGGTTTGTGACATTTTCAAGGGACAGGAGCTGGAGAGGCTGGCAGGGGAACCCCATGCAGTAAAGAACCTTGTCTCTCTGCAAGCCAGTGTGTTGGAGGCCACCAGAGCCAATGTGGCTCTTCAAAGCGCTTAAATTCTCCGGAAACTATTTCTTAGGAGCATCAGGGACAGAAGCCCATTTTCTCTAAATAACTGAGACTTCAGAAATCTGGTCTTAATTACCCCTCTGCAACAATGTGGCTATACAAAGCACCATAGCTGCTCCCTCACCCTCAGAGTACAGGACGCCCCTACCAAGCGCCTCCAGCAGGCCAGGCTCTCAGTTATTTTCCCCCAAGAGATTTAGACAGATCTGTCTCATGGAACTACATACTCGTTCATCTCTCTTGTGGCCAGTAGCCTGTTTGGGAACAGGGCTGGCTTAGGTTAGGACAACCTAACTATGGTTTTGGAACCAAGAGTTTAGCTGTACAAAAGGCACAACTGTTGGGCTTCACACTGTGCCAGAAAATGAACCACCAGCAGACTTTAAATGAGGGACCACCCCCCTACCATCCCCATCCCTCCTGGGAGAGGATGTGAGAGCAGGCGAGCTGGTGGAAGATTTGCATGACTGATAAATTCAATTCACCCTTCAACCAGAATGAGACAAGACAGTGTCGCCAGTGAAAGTGAACAACTGGGCCTGCTCCTGAAGAATGCCCAGGGCAGTGAATCCTCAACTCTAATTCCCTGTGAAAAGCCTGGCACAGAGAGCTCTGGCAGAACCCACTGGAGCCTCTCCCTAGAGGCCCTATAGCACCCTCCTTTACCAGCCCCCAAGATGTCCACATCCTAATCCCCAAGACCTGTGAACATGTTCCATTACCTGGCAAAGGGGCACTAACATGGCAGATGGAATTAAGTTTGCTAATCAGTTAACCTTAAAATGGAGTGAGCTGCCTAGTTGACACAGGTGGTCCAATGCCATCACTTAGAGGGTCCTTAAAGGCAAGGGGAGAATTAAGAGACAGCAGCATGAGAAGGACTGAGAGCAAGAGTGCTGGCTTTGGGAACAAGCCAAAGCATGTAGAAGGCCCGAGAAGCTGGAAGAGCCTGGGAACGGGTTCTCCCTGGGCTTACAGAAGGAGCTGCCCTGCCAACACCTTGGTTTTAGACCAGTGAGGACTATTTCAGTCTTTTCAGACTATAAGATAGTACATCTTACATGGCCTCTTGTACTTGGTGGGGGTAGGAGGTCTTCCCGCAGTGACCTGGCACCACCTCCAACTTACCTTGTGCCTTTCTCATGGCTCCCTTACACTAGGGCCCCATGAGTTCCCTTACCACCTGGAGCACCTGGAGCTCTTCCCGGCAAAGAAGACTTTGCATGTTCTGATCCCTCTGCCTGAAGTGCCTCCCCTCCCAGCAGCCTCTCTACCCCTAGTTCCTGCTCCACTTTCCAACTGCAGACCAGGCTTTTTTTCCCCTGGCAAACTTAGAACCTACATTGTATCCCTATCCTCCACTTTGGTGTTTGGTCTGTGGCTTTAATAATAAATATCAGCACAACCTTTTATTTCTTGGAAGTTATCTATTTTTCCCCAATTCTTTATCTCCTCCAATGAAATGCAAGGATGGGTGGGGCCAGATCTACCTTGTTCATCACTGTATCATCAGGACTTCACCCAAGGTGTAGCAGGAAGCAGGTGCTCTACACAGAGTAGCTGAATTGATTAAATGAAAAGTGTGCGGCTGACATGGAAAGATGAAGCTGGAAATAGGCAGCCTTGAAAATAGGGTCCTTATTCATCTTTGCACAACTGGCATCGAGTACAGTGGAGCCACTTAGCAAATGTTTACGGGGTGCATGAAAGAATGATTCAATTCCAGACAAATCTGAGAAGCATTGTCCTTTCTGGGCAAGGCTCCCAAAGGGTTTTCCTCTCCTCCTTCGGGAATCCTTAGAGGTAAGAAGTGCAGGATACAAAGCAAGTGCTCCATAAGTGCTGTCACTGTTCCCACTGCTTATGTGGACATTATTTGTGTATCCCCTAGAAAAGATCTCTGGAGCCCATGCCAGACAAAGCAATGGAGAGACAAGTGAGAAGAAACGGAGAGAAAAGTGAGATGGACACAGGAGGGTCCCTGCAAACACTGCTGAAAACTGGGGAGGGGAAGTACAGGAACAACAGTGTTCCAGGTAACCTGGATTCCCTTCTTTCCAAGAGACTGCGCCACCTGGGTGCATGTGGAGCAGCCAGCTGGGAGGTGTGTCTCCATGAGGGAGGGCTCCATTTGAGTGCACACATTCATCTTTGGGCCTGCAAGGCTCACACTAATTTTGAAAATCTGGCTCACTGTGGCTGGTGAGGACTGGGGAGTTGTAGAGAATTTCAATTTCCTTCACCAAATGGCAAGCTTGCGAAAAAGTCCTTTCTTTCTGACATTATCACATACTAAAAATGAAAAACCAGCCATTCAGAGCTCTCATAAGGAGAAAAATAGGTGGGCTGGTTAGCCCACAAGAAACAGGGGGGCTGAAAATCAAGTCAACTGATCATCACGTGGTACATAATGTGCTAAGACACTGCCCTTTTTTGGACTTGAGGGGTTTATATTTTTCACAAAAGAATGGGTTGGTGAAAAGTAATTCCCTACATAAAAAGCCACCTATTTCAGATTTCAAATCCATTTGGTAGCTTAACAGTAAGGTTAAGTAATGTTTTTAACTCCCCATCTCAAAATATGTAGTTTGAGATGACCGCCTATCTCAAAAATAGCAGCAATAAGACAGAACAGAGAAGTCCCTCAAGTGGAGAAGGCTATAATGCAAGAAGACAAGTTTGCAGGTCTGTTTCATGGCTGGCAGACCTTAATCTGACATGGTCACAGGAGCAGTGGCCTGAGAGTTGAAAGACTTGTAAATTATTCCTGGCCATAAGAACCTTGGGCAAGTCAGGTTTCCTCTCTGGACCTCATCCAGGTAACAAAAAGGAGTGAGAACAGTTATTCTCTAAGGTTCTTTTCTTTCTAACGTGTTGGTTGAGTGACCAAAAGATATGCATCTTCTTAGTAGCTCTCTAACTGCGAAACAGAAAAAAATCTTGGACTGAAAGTTTCAACAGAGGTAAGACTAGCCTAAAAACTGAATTCTGTGGTTCACAGTCCCAAAGCATTACTCAGCAATCCATGCCCCGCTGTCATTTAGGCCAATACAACCTGACCGAATAGATGGAGAAAGAAGTGGGCGAAAGTTCTTGGCCTTTCTGATTTGTACAGGTAAGGCTGAGGTCAAGGTTGGCTAGTCATCTCCCTGCATTAGTGGAAAAATAAATTGTTAAAGGAAACAGCTTTAGGAATGCCCAAGATGAACTCTTGGGATGAATTAAATTGCAGAAAACCGGACACCAGCGAGTTTCTTTTTTCTTTTAAACTTCTTGTTGCTCTCAGAAAACACAGCAGGTCCCAACATGATACAAGCAGAAAACACAAGCCACTTTCCTGGTCTTTCCATGAGCCAACACCGAGCCCCTGGTGGCAAATTTGCCCCCTCACTTGTCTCTTTTGCTTTAAGCAAGTGGCCTGGGGCCTGCTTGGCAGCACCATATCCAGGCAGGGGGGGGGGGGGGGGGGCCGCTGGCGGTGGGGAACTTTCCTCAGCGGTGCCAGCAGACAAGGCCGCGGCCGGCGCCCCCGCCTCTGTGCTAGGAGAGGGCCCCGCCAGCGCTGTCACGGCCTCCAGCGGGAGGGGGCCGCTGCGCCACCAGGGCGGCCCACGCCCCCACTCGCCGCCTCCCCAGAGCAGGGGCCGCCAGGCGCGCGCTGCCCGGCGGCGCTTGGAGCTGGGGCGCGGAGCCCCCTGGGTGGCCTCGCCCGGCCCAGCAGAACCCCGCGCGCCCAGAACGCTCCCCTGACCTGGGGCCGGCGTCCTGCCCGCGGAGAGGGGCACCCGACCCGGAACAGCGCCGGGAGCCCTCCCGGGGCCCCGTTCCGCACCTCTCCGCGCGGAGTGGGGGTGGGGGGGTGGGGGGGGTGGGGGGGTGGGGGGTGGGGGGGGTGGGGGGTGGGGGGGGTGGGGGGTGGGGGGGGACGCCAGTCCCCGAGGGCGACCCCGCCAGGCCCGGCGCCCCGCAACTCACCGGGACTGGGCGGGCCGCTGGGCATTATTCCATCGCGGGCTCGGCGCCGGCTCCCGGTGGCGGCACAGACGCCCGCGCCCTGGCACCCCTAGGCCGCGCGGCGGCGGCTCTCGGGTCGGAAACCGGACTGCGACCCGGGAACAGCCGGCTGGCTGGAGGCGCGGGCCGGTGCCCGAGCGCAGAGTGCCGGCCCGCAGGGGCGGCGAGTGCGGCGCAGGAAGGGGCGGGCGACCATGTGCCTGGGGGAGGAGGCCGGCGACGCGAGCTGCTCCAAGGATCCCGCTCGGTGCGGAGGGCGTGGGTTTCAGGAAATCCAAACCCTTCGACAGGAAATCGGAATCCTGACTAAGCATTCCAGGCCTGGCCGCCGCTCCGCGCCAGGGGCTCCTGCCGAGCTTAACCCTTGGCCGGCCCGCACACTGGCGGGGGCGCGGCGCGCTGGACACCCGCGGGCACAGGCGGGTCTGGGACTTCAGCTGGGGCCTGGAGTTCTGGTCGTGGGCCCACACCCCCGCTGGCTGCCTCCTCCTCCAGAGGTGGGAAGGGTGGGATTTATTCACAGAAAACCTTGGCCTTGCGGGCGGGCTAAGGCTGGGCCACCGGGAAAGGACCTCGACCCCTCTCCTGTCCTGCAGAGGATGGACCTGCACGCTCTGGCCGTTACCTCTGTTTTCATTAAAAGAAGTAGCATCACCTCGTTCACAGGTTTCACTGCTTCCTCTTTGCTCAGTTCCTCATTTTTGCCCAGGACTGGGAGGCAGGACCTTTGGGGCCAGGATGGTGCCCTAATATTGTGGATAGTATAGGGTGGACTTTGATCTCTGACCTGGGTTGGAATATGGCCTTTCCCTTTTTCTACCAATGAGACCTCTTGAGTAAATCACTTAACTTCAGTTTCCTGAGCTTTGGTGTCCTCAAATCTGAAATGGTTAATACTGTCTTTATAGGTTTGATTTGGAAGCCGAATCAGTGCTTGGCACATTGGAAATGAACAAATAAATGGTAGCCATGTTTTTCCTTCTTAATGCCATTAAGGGATATCAGAGAAAGGAGGATTTTAGCTTGTTGGGTGTGCATTGTGCATACCTGTGCCTAATTATTAAGCCAGGGACCACAGTCTTTCCTTAGAGCACCATATCCCTGCTACTCACTGAGTGATAATTTTTCTTTGCAGCGTTTTAAAACATGCTTTCTGCAGAGGAAAAGGTTAGTGGCTGCAGCAGACCCCTTTCTGGTGAAATCTGAAACTCAGCAAACCTCACTGAATTTGGGATTTTGTTCTTAACCTAAGGGTCAGGACCTTGAGGAAGGGGTGTTAATAAGCCTTGAGGTGCTTCACAAAGTTTGGAAAAACCAAAGTCAATCCCAGCCTGGGTAGCTAGCGGGAGTGATTCATTGTGGTTTCCCACAGAAATGCCACATTTGGGGGGGGGGGGGTTTATAACCTGGAGGATGCAGCTTGGTGGTTTTGCTGTGTTTCAGATTCCTTTGAAAGCCACACTTTGAAAAGGGAACAACATGCAGATGAGTGAAAACTGAAAGACAGTGAAGAATAGACATTAGCTTTAGATCGAGTTTTATCCCTTCTCTGCAGACTTTCTTTCAGTGGTCAGAAGTGGTAGGACACACTCGAGGTTGGGCACCAGGAGCCCAGGGTCCTGCCCCAGTCATTTGCAGACACTGCTCCCTCTGGAAGAATCTCTAGGAGGTTTTCTTGGAGGCAGCTCAGAACTCATAACTTAGCTTCTCTGAGAAGCTTTTCTCAACCATTTGATCTTGTTTCTGGCACCTACATCCCTATCTCCACCTTCCACACTTTTCATATCCTGTTTTATTGCTTCCTAGCTCTTGTCCCTAGTTTATTTATTTGGCTGCTTATTTATCATTCCCCTATGGGGAAGGTGCATTACAGCAGGTACATGCCTATTCCCAAAGCCAAGAACAGTGCTGGCCCATAGAGTACCCTCAATAAAGAAATGTCAAATGAATGAAAGAGGCAAACAAGACTAGAATTGCTGATTCCACCCCCATCCAAATCAGGGCAATTGACTCAGTCCCTCAACTGTCTGGATCTTTCACAGATAGACTCAATGGGAATGCTCAGTGTGATGGAAGAAAAGCCAGACGGCTCTATTAATGGTCCTGGAAAGTTAAAACTATAAGTAATTAAGACTGTTAAGACTGTCAGACAAGGTAACTGTAGTCTCATTGGTACAGTCCCAGTTAATTATTCCCTCCTTTGTGCTTCCCCAGCATTTCTATTCATTAAAGACCTTATTTATCACATCAAATGTTCACAGGGTGCTTTCCTAAGTCCAATGACAAACTCTTTGAGGTAGAGGGAAGGAAAGGGACCACATTTATTGACCATTTGCTCTGAGTAGAACCCTGAGAGCAAGTTGAATTTGAATTCATTTAGTACTGGTTAATTGCATACAGAGTGCTTAAAATTTTTCTGGACATTACTGCAAAAAATGAAAAAGAACTGCTTGTTCTCCAAGAAAGACAAGTAAGAAAACTCCATTTAGAAAGCAGAGCTAAGTATTCATAAAGGCACGTCTGGGGTGTCATGTGGCTGCACAAAACATGGTGGTAGGGTTTAGAAGGAGACTGGAAAACACTTTCAAGAAGTGTTCTTGAATGACGTGTCAAGGACCTGTCTGGGTAGATGAGGGGCACAGGCCCCTTAGGCAGAGCAACAAGCACATGCATGGGTGATGGTTGGTTCCGTGTCACCTGGACCCATCTCTGAACTCACCTGCGGCTGCAGTTGGATGCCCTCTGTTCAGAGGAATTGTCCACTTGAAACATGAACCTTCCTTATCTGCCTGAGGCTTTCTTCAGGCCTGTGGAATATTGCCCACCTGGAAATGCCCAACAGCCTAGGGCCAAACCCAACCAATCAGTGGATGAATGCTCAGCTTCCCTTTCCACAGAGGGAATGATTCTAAAATGCTCTCAAAACAGTTCCTTGGAGGATGCCTAGTGGTATTAAGTCCATTCCCGAAGCAGTAACCTCCTCATTAACTTGTTCTTTCTTTTGCTCTTCTTCTCCCTCCCCTGACTCACCTTCCCACCAGTCTTTTGTTCTTCCAAATAAAGTAACTGTGCTTAACTTCTTTTCTCAGGATTTGCTTCTGGGGAAATGCAGCTCAGAGAAACATCCACTCACCTATTACCAGATCCCACTTAGGCACCCTGTGTGCCTGAGTTGACCCTGAGCATGAGCAGATAATATGGTCAGGTAATTCTGTAAAGTTCAGCATGATCTGAAGGAATGGCACATATTCAGAGTGGAAAGCAATGAGATTAAAAAGTGCTTGTACCATTATACAGCTGAGGAAACTGAGGCAGAGGAGCATTTAATAACTTGCCCAAGGCCAAACACTTAGAGAGTGGAGGAGTTTTGGAGTCCAGACTCTTTACCACCCTGTATTTCCTTTCCTAGGAGCTAAAGCTCTGGACATGGGCTGAGGGGTGAATATCACCCTTGGGTAATGGGAGGAGCATCAAGAGAGGCAGAAGGAAAACCTGGAGTTAAGGAAAGCAATGATTCTAAAAGGAGGGAATGGCCAGCACTCACAAAGATCCCAGAAAATTCAAGCCAGTAAGGATTGGAAAGCAAGTGTCCATTGCATTTGATAACTACAGGCTGGTTGCTTTTACCAGAGCTGTGTTGATGAAGTGAAGGGATTGGAAGCCAGATTGCAGTGGGTTGAGGAGTGAGTGGGAGACTACAACTGTAGACAACCCTTTTCAGAAATGTGGCTGTCTAGCAAGTGGAAGGCAAGAGTGGAGGCTTCACTAAAGATGGGCAGGCACCAAGCATCTGTGGGTGATGGGAAGGTCCCAGCAGAGTGGGGTGGTTGCTGAGGTAAGGCTGGGCCATAGATGGAACAAGTCCTAAGGAGGAGAGGGGAGGGAACCATGGATTGGAGGAGAGCCACCTTGGCCACTGGAGAGGAGGGCTAAGGGAAAAGTAGAGAATCTGATGTTCCGTCATGAGATTTTCCTGGAATCATGGACTAAGAGTTAGTAGGTTCTTAAGGGTTCCCTAGTCTAATTCCTCATTAAACTCATTTTCTGGACAATCAAATATGGATGAGTATAAAGCGACTTCAGCCTCATGCCTAGAAAAGAAATGTATAAGAAGCTCTTTGGGCCGAAAGGCGAGGCTGAGCAGAGTCTTGGAAGTCAGCAGGCACAGTGTGTTGGCTGGTGGGGGGGCATGCGCAAGGAGGGACAATGGTGCTCACCTGTGAGGAGGAAGAGGGCGGTATTTTTAACTATGATAAAGAGCAGGGAGGGGAAGGTTCTGAGCAGGGAGATAATGAGTTCCTGTTTGTACTTTATGCGGAGGAGCAGGCAGTGTGGGTGGTAGGGAAGAGTCTGAAGCTTTGCTGGGCTGGGGCTTGGGCTTGAGGGTGGAGGGAGCAGGAGGCATAGGGACTTGCACAGTTGGTGAGAGGGGGAGTTGGCACCTAAGAAGGCAGCACTCTTCACTGGCAGCTCACTGTCTCGCTTTACAATGAGTTCTCCAATGCAGCTGTTCTCACTCCTGATGCTATCAACATGTTGGACCAGTTCATTCCTTGCTGTGGGGGGCTTCTTGGGTACTGTGGGACATTTAGTGACATCTCTGGACTCTACCCACTAAATGCCAGCAACACTTACCAGTTGAAACCATCAAAAATGTCTCCAGGCATTACACAATGCACCGAGTAGCAAAGGACCACTGTTCTGCCAACTCTTCCTCAAATCACTTCAGAATTGTGGATTAACAAGTAAACCTTTGGATTGCCTTTTTTTTTTAGCAGAAGTACCTGCTGCAGTTTCAAATCCTGTCTCTTCCAGTTCCCTAGTTCATGACCTTGTGTGACTGTGCTAGTTAGCTTTCCATTACTATGACAAAATTCCTGAGAAAAACAATTTAAAGGAAGAAAATTTTATTTCAGCTCATGGTTTCAGAGGCTTTAGTCCATGGTCAGCTGGCTCTGTTTGGGCCTTGGGCAACAGAACATCATGTTGGGGAGTTGCATGGTAGAGCAAAGATGCTCACTTTATGGAAGCCAGGAAGAAGAGAGAGAAAGGGGCTGAGGTTGGGGACAACATAAAGTTCCCAAGTGCACACCACTAAGGACCTATTCCTTTAACAAGGGCCCACCTCCTACAGTGTCTACCACCTCTCAGTAGTTCATTCAATTATGAATCCACCAATAGACTGATCTATTCATGAGGTCAGATCCATTCCAGAAGGTGCCACCTCTGCCTTTGGGGATCAAGCCTTCAACACACAAAGACATTCCAGATCCAAACTATAACAGTAATTTTCTTCTCTTATCTTGGTTTGTTTCACTGTTTTGTGTTTATCTGTAAAATGGGGTTTTTGAGAAGATGGAATGAAGAAGTCCATGTGAAGTGGTGAGCTCAAAGGTTGGCATTCAGTTGTTGCTTGCTACTATTGGTAATATTCACAGTAGGGGTCAGGCACTGGTGAGACATTCAACACACATTTGGAAATTGGGCTACAAGATATGCACTTCACAGACATATCAGGAATAAGAGGACACCTTTTGAGGCTGTGGATATCTACACATGGATTGGAGAGAGAGCAGATAGAAAGAAAGAAGGTTTATCCAGGTGTGGTGGTGCACATCTGTCATCCCAGAGGCTCCGGGTCAGGGGAAAGAGGCAGGAGAATCATGAGTTCAAAGCCAGCCTCAGCAAAAGTGAGGTGCTAAGCAACTCAATGAGACCCTGTCTCTAAATAAAATACAAAATAGAGCTGAGGATGTCGCTCCATGGTTGAGTGCTCCTGAGTTCAATCCCTGGTACAAAAAAAAAAAAAGAAAAGAAAGAAAGAAAGAAAGAAAAGAAAGGAGGTTTAAGCAAGAATCTCAGGGAACACATATATTTATCAAGCAGGTGGAGGGACAGGAGTCTGTCTGCAGTTGAGATTTGAGTGGTCAGAAATGTGGATGAGTGCTCTGGTATAGATGTGCAATGTTCCCCCAAAACTCAAGTGTTAAAAACTCAGCCTTCAGGGCAGCAGTGTTCAGAGGTGGGACTTTGGGGAAGTGATTGGATCACGAAGGCTCTGACCTCCCCAATGGATTAATCTAGTTGATGGATTAATAATTGGAATGGACTACTGGGAGGAGGTGGGAACTGTAGGCAGGCCAGGCATGGCTGGAGGAAGCAGGTCACTGGGGGTGTGGCCCCTTCCATGTTCTCTTTCTCTCTCTGCTTCCTGGATGCCGTGGGTTGAGCAGCTTTCCTCCACCATATCCTTAGCCATGATGTTCTCTGTCTCACCTCAGGCCGAAAGCAAAGGAGCTGTCCGACCACAGACTGAAACCATGAGCCAAAATAAACTTTTCCTCCTCCCCTCTGTCTCTGTCGGGTGTTTCAGTCACCGCAATGAAAGCTACCACAATGAGGAGGTAAGTGTGAGTTGTCATCCAGCCAACTGTAAGCACCACCCCCAATCTTTGGGTGGTGGTTAGGAAGCATGGCAGCTGGGTGTGCTCTTATGCAATGATGGTGATGTTGATTCTGGAGTTGGCTGTCACCTGAGTCAGGTTCTGTTCACATATTAATGCTCATGTAATGCCCACAAGAATACGGGGACTTAGGGACTATAGATGATCCCCTTTGTGTAATGAAGAAATGGACCCAGAGAGGAGTACTGTGGTGAGTTCATCAGCAAGGAAGGATGGAAGGACCGAGGACCACAAAGAGAGGACAATGTGAGGGATGACAGTGGCCCTGAACTACAAAGAATGTGCACAGGGAGGTGTGTCCAGCAGGGCTATGGCCAGCCATGTTGGAGCCCAAGGCAAAAGGAAATCAGTCACACTGACCCCGTCTTCATTTAAACTTTTAGTATTTTGTTCATCTTTGATTTGTCATGTGGATTTTTCTTTTCAAAATTGGGCTGAAAATTCTTTTTGAAATCTTGATTCCTGAGTTTGTTGGCGCCACTGGGATAGATCAGAGTGCCAAATTCTTTCAGCCTGTTGACCTTGCTGCTAAGAACTCAAATTCCAGCCTGGGTCACTCCCTTTCCCTTAATCAGGAAAAGGCAAGGACCCTGATTTCTGTCTCACATGACAAGAGCCAATGGGAAACAGAATTCAATGGGAACCAGGAACTTTGAGGAAGAGGAAATGATTGCCAGACACCAAAACCTAACAAATGTCCACTACAAGAGGTTCCACTTTAGGCCATCTGGAGATCCTTGGTGCAGAGAACAAAACCTCTGGGGGAGTTGAGGAGAGGAGGAGAGGGAAGAATAACATGGAATCAACATGCACGGACCTCAGAGACAAGTGAGCCTGCACTGGCAGTGAGATGTGATGATGATGACACCTTATAATCCCAGCTACTCAGAAGGCTGAGGCAGGAGGATCTCAAATTCCAGGTCAGTCTTGGCAAATTAGCAAGACCCTGTCTCAAAATGAAATAAAAAAGGGCCTGAGGATACAACTCAGTGATAGAAGATTGCCTAGCCTGACCCTGGGTTTGATCCCTAGCACCAAAAACAAACCAAACCCAACCTGCACTGCAGAGCCTGGGTTTAAATGCTGGCTCCACCACCCACTAGTGATGTGATTTTATCTAGTAACTTATAGTTTTGAGCCTCAGTTTCCTGGCTATAAAAATGGAAATAATAGGGGTTGTGGCTCAGCGGTAGTGCTCTTGCCTGGCATGTATGAGGCACTGGGTTCAATCACAAAACCAATTAGCAGGAGTGGCATTGCCCTCAGAAAGAGAAAGAAGACCAAACATGAAAGGGCCTAAAAGAAGATGATTGTTTCCCATCTGATGCTGGATGCATATTTTTTCCCCTGATGTCAAACAGCATAAAAAGGAAGAGAGTTTCAGGATTTGATTAAAATGTATATTCACACACCTCTTGTCCAGGCTTTTTGACTACCCAAGGTCAGAGGAGACATAACTCTCAAAAATGAAATATTATCATTATGAATTAAGATCTGCTGGAGGCTTCAAATTGAAGGAGTTTTGAGGATGTAGTTATAAATACATATACATTCTTCTTTAGTAAATTTATATTTGTCACATAATAATAGTATTATTTTTTAAATTTTTTTTTAGTTTTGGTTGGACACAATACGTTTATTTTATTCTTTTTACGTGATGCTGAGAATTGAGCCCAGGGCCTTGCATGTGCTGGGCAAGTGCTCTACCACTGAGCCACAACACTGGCCCTACTGTGATTTGTTTTTAACCTCAACTTAAGACAACTTTTTCAGGTTTATTGATATATTTACTATACACATTTTTTTCTGTCTTTCTGGGGATTGAACCGAGGGCATTGTGCATATGAGGCAAGAGCTCTTCCAACTAAGCTATATCCCCATCCCTAATTTTTGTACATATTTAAGGTGTATAAATTCATCTTTTGGTATACAAACACATCCATAAAACCAGCTTAACAATCAATTAATTTGTGCATATGAGGCAAGAGCTCTTCCAACTAAGCTATATCCCCATCCCTAATTTTTGTACATATTTAAGGTGTATAAATTCATCTTTTGGTATACAAACACATCCATAAAACCAGCTTAACAATCAATTAATTTATCCATTACCCCAAGGCATTTTCTACTACTCTTTTAAAGTCTCTTTCTTATGCTCTTTCCTACCACCTTTCATGAAATGAATTTGATCTTATTTAACAAGGCAAATACTGGACCACTATCAAACCTATGCAGATTAATTAAGCTTTACAAAGGGAACACACTACATAACTACTATTTGTATTAAGAAATATAACATTAATTGTGGTACATAGAATAGTTTCATATCTTCATGCATTCAC
This sequence comes from Callospermophilus lateralis, assembly GCF_048772815.1. NCBI lineage: Eukaryota > Metazoa > Chordata > Mammalia > Rodentia > Sciuridae > Callospermophilus > Callospermophilus lateralis. The sequence continues at coordinate 5,224,354 of NW_027514380.1, read as the reverse complement.
CATACCCTCTAGTCTCCCTAGTGGTTTTGATTTAACTGGTTCTTTTAAAGCATTATTCTTTTTTACAACAAAACAAAAAACACGAATGGGACCATTTGTTTATTTATTTATAAGAAAATGGGTAGAATATGTAACTGATTATATAGGAAACCAAATCAGACACCAATCATGCTTGATATTTTGTTGGAGGAGCAAATTGGAGGGTGATCCAGGAGTCAGAATAAAGAGGTATATCTCAAAATGTCAGGGTTGCAGCATTAAAAGTTCATTTATGGGAGGTTACCTGGGTATAAGAATTGGTGGGATAGATTGAAGAAAAAACAGTAGGTATGTGTTAATACAGAAAATCTGAGGGAATTCAGATGGAACAGGTCAGGAAGTGTAGAAAGCAAATGTATGTTTGATGAGTAGTGTCTGAGGGAAAGAAATTTCAAGCCTTGAGAGAAAAGAAAGAGTATTAAATCTCTAGTAGAGCTCTATGAGCAGGGAGCCAGGTGTGTGGCATACTTGTTTTATTAAATCATTATACCACTACATCCTGGTTTTTGGAATTTTTGTATATGAGGCCACTGGCATAAGAATTTATTCTGTCATAATACTACCTGTTTTCCCCTACTTGGGATACACTTTTTCTCATCTAATTCATCCTCAGCAGTTTCTTCTTCCTTCTAAGATCCATTCGCCTAGTCTTTCGCAACCATTTTTTTTCTGCTCTGTACAGTTTGCCTTTTCTTCCACTGTCTCCTCTTTCAGATCCCTGATTCTCAACTATGCCACATTCTCTATGCTATTTTCTGACATTGTTATGGTACTGGGCACAGGTGTATGGGAGTCTTGGTTAGTAGGGCCCTGACTCAAGGGACGTGGACAGTGGAAGATGGTAAAAAATGCAGTCTTCTTTGGTGGTGAAAGCAGTGGTGCATCTCCCTGTTGAAACATTCTAAGAATATTTTGGTGTGAAAAAGTATAATTCATGACTTATATGTTATGCCTATGTAGATATTACCACATTTATGTAGATAATACCGAATAAATCTTCAACCTCATTCTAAAATTTGGCATGGCAAACAGAAGATGACAATTCCAATTATTTAACATGTTTGTAATTTTAGTCCTATTTGATCTTTTGCTTTTTTGTTCATGTTTTTCTTCTTAGTGAGTATGAAATAGTGAATTGGCATTATTATTAACTTGTTTTATTAGTAGTTATGTACACTCGTTTTTGTATATTCATGAAACAGTTGAATATTTCCTTCTTTGTTAAGTGCATTTAGAAATATTTTTGATACTGCTTTAATTTTTTTGGTATGTCTTTTTTTCCCTCACAAATATAACCATGTCATTCATTCTGTCATATCAACTTTTTGCTACATATGAATTCTGCAAGTATTTACTCCCTCTTTATGTTTCATTTTGATTACTGGGTGTTCTTTGACCTAAAAAATTTTAAAAATGACCTTCAGATGTATAAATCCATAGAAGTATAAAGGAAAATGTCTTAAAATTTGAGTAACAGAGATAACAAATGTATGTAGTTCTGCCCTTCGCAGTTTTCAAATAAGTACTATGCACATTTAATGCAAGAGGCTAATCAATAACAGGCCGAAAGTAAAAATAGATTATTCATTGGAATAATACAAAAATCCATGGTATTGGGAGAGTTTCTAGCATTCAAAGAAAAAAGGAAAATAAGACCTGCCCTGTGCACATGGTTCTGTCCTCTGCGCTTCATTTTGAGACAGTGTGTGATTCCTCTCTTTTTTTATCCATCTCTCTCACTTTTGTGGAATGTGAACCTGTCTAGCTTTATTCTGCTGGCTTAGTTTCCCCTCTGTTTCTTCATCCACTGTGCATGAAATTTTCTTTTGTGTAATTCTGTCAAATACACTGTGCAAAAATAAGAATAAGCTCAATGAAGGATCTGCCATATATGTTGCTATGGTTTTCAAATTCTAAACAATTTGAATGTCATGACCTTTTCTGACAGCACCATATTCTTTATATATATATATATATATATATATATAAAGGTAGTTTCTTTCTCTTTATGCTTTTGAAGGCTGCATCACCACAAGGAGAAGGGAAACATTTGCAACCACAGAAAAATATACCAGTAGCCACTAAAAGCAAGAATGATTGTCTTCTAGAGCTTTTGGAAGGTGTGTGGCTTTGCTAACACTTTGATATTAATCCTGTGTTATGATAATGAAAACATCTATAATTATTTAAAAAATGAGTTTCCATTATTTTAAGCTGCTATATTTGTGATTGTTGCCTTAAGTAGAAATATGAATCTCTAGGGATTTTTTGCAAGTTAAATTGATATGTGACCAAAGTGAATCCTGCTTATGTAGTACGTATCAAATATAAATAGTGGTTTTCTAAGTTGTCTACATATTTGCAAATTATAATTGAAACCTGCCTACTGTATAGTCACAAATAGCAACAGCTTGGTCAGGCAAATTCATAAGTATTTTATTTTATTTTATTAAATGCTGCTTATTGAGAATGTGACCTCTGTGGTACATAGGAATAAAAATTTACCAAAATTCCTGAAAATTTGACTTCAGCAAGTATGCTCTCTATTCTTAAATTGACTTCTCATTACTTATTCTTTATAAAATATTTTGTTCTAAAATATATTTGAATAAATTTTATTATTTGCAATGTTCAAAACTATAGGGCTGATTCTGAAAAATTTCCTGATTAGACATGTTTTAATTTTTGAAGATTGGCAGATTTCTTTGTTGCTTCTGTCTTCTACTTAATTGAGAACAGGGAATTTGCTGGTTCATATTTCTTTCAGTTCTTGTGTTGAGTAGATGTATTTGTGTCTGTTTGGTGGTCTTGTTTTTTTTTTCTTTCTAAATTGTAGGTTTGTGCGATTTTCACCAATGTTTTAAATATGGTCAAAGTAAGATATTTACAATGTAGCTTCCTTTTACTTCTTACTTTTTAATTTTGTTCTTTCCCCAAATGAGAAATAACAGACCTTGAAAAGTAGATATTTTTAAGGTCACTAAAAAAGGAAATGTGCAAAAGAAGGAAAAATTAGATGAAATGGAAAAGCCAACATGGGCTTCTGATGAATGTGTATAATGTTATGAATTTCTGCTTGAATATTCTCTAAAGTATATTTTCAGTTTTAGATAATAAACTGAGAGTCAAGACTTCAATTCAGTATATCCATATAGAACTGTTTTTCATTTTGAATGAGTCTTAGAATTCTCACTGGGGTATTAAGGAATCTCTATATTCCTTATTGTGTAGTGTTCAATAACATTAAAATCATTCTTTAGTTCACTTTCTAAAACTTTAAAAAACTGAGAGCAAAGTATCCTCTATGACATACAACAATCAGTATAACAAATAATACATCCTGTTCTTTAAATGGTTTCTAAGCCTATAAATAATGACATTGAAAATTATGATTATGTGGCACATAGGAATAAAAATTTACCAAAAACAAAATATTTACTAATATTGTAGTGAAAATGTAAAGAATAACATTATAATTTCTCAGTACTACCTATTAAATTCTGTACATGTTATATCATTGTCAAGTTTTACCTCAGTGCCTAAGTTTTTATATATATATATATATATATATATATATATATATATATATATATATATATAACCATTTTTTGAATCTAGGGACACTTAAGCACTTAGCCACATCCTGACTTCCTCAGCCATTTTAATATTGTTTTTATTAGAGACAAGGTTTTGCTGATTGGTTTAGAGCCTTGCTTAGTAGCAGAGGGAGTATTTATACTTGTGGTCCACCTGCTTTATCCTCCAAAGTTACTAGAATTAAATGTATATTCCACTATGGCTGGCATATATTAGCAATCTTATTATTATTAATTTTTCCTGTTTGTTTTATGAAAATCTATGATTATTTTACAGAAATGATACAGGTATTTGAAAGTCTACAATGTGTAGATAAATATTTATAGTAGTTGCAAAAGGGATACAAGAAAATAAATAGTCTGTTATATGTTTTTTATTTCATATTTAGTAAACTCATATAATATTTACACTGATTAAATAGATATGGGAAGATAAAAATTATAATCTTCAAAGCAACCAGTAAAAGTGGAATACTGTGTCATTGAAATACTGAGAAAGAATAAGATGAGTGGAATAGTTATTTGCTTATGAATATTGATGGTCCCAGTAGTTTTAATGGTCCAAAATAGGAAATAACTCAAATGTTCCTGAATGTTGAAATGAACAACTTGTAGTACACCCTTAAAATACAAAGCAGTTGTCAATAAAAAGAAACACATTACTGACACACACATGCTTACTGACTCTCACAGATACTGTTTAGTTCAGCAGCTGTATTTAAAATTATATTGCATAAAGTCAGGCAAAATAAAATTATGGATCAATATCCATCCCTCTGGGAACAAAAAAGTTGCATGTAAAAGAAAATAGTTTTCTTGGAATGATACAAATATTCAGTGCTTAAAAGCAGTGAAGGTTTTTATCATTCTCTTTGTCAAACTGTATAATTAATATCTGTGACATTCAACAGATGTATATATAACCTCACCAAAAAAGAAATATATAGCAGGGGAGGTTGGCCTATGTAGCAGTATGGTTAGAAGTGTAGAAAAAGTAAAGATGGCATGTAATAAGCAGATATTAAATCTGGATGATTGGTTTAATATTCACTTTATTTATATACATTTTATATTTATATATTGAAGCATTTTCATGCTAGTTGTTAAGAACCTCTATACTTTTGGGGATCATAGATAGAGAAAATGATTTAGTCTGTTCTGAGCAAGGCTGATTCAAATTATGTTCACTTTTGGATAATTTCTGAACCTTTATATATATGCTTTGTGTGTTTTTATATGTGCATTGTACTTCAATGTAAACTTTAAAAATTATATTTGTGAAATAAGTATTCAGAATACTAGCAAAAATTAGTGATTTGGTTGAAATCTCAAATTAGTTCACTTTGGATTTTAATATTCTCAGGCATTCCACTATGTTCTAACACTTGGACATAAGGATTTTTTCACTTTAGCCACAACTTGGTAAACATTAATTTTTTTTTGTTTATTTTATTTTTTCTCAATGCTGGGGATGGAAGCAAGTATCAATTTACCATGGAAATTATACACACACACACACACACACAGTGTGTGTGTGTGTGTGTGTGTGTGTGTATATATATAACAGCATTTTACTATATTACCAGGCCTGTCATTGAACTTGCAATCAAGCTGTATCAGACTCCTTCATTGCCAGGATTAATGGCATGCACCACAACACATTGCTTAACCCATTTCCTGTAATAAGTTTCTCTAATTATATTCTTTGTTTCAAGTCTGTTATTCATGAACAAGGAACTTAGAGCTCTGCCCAGTACCTGATGTATTCTGAAAATTTTAAACTGAGTTAAATGGCCATAAATGCCTATCAAAGATTATTTTTTCCAAAGCATATCAATGATACAATGCAGATGCTCTGGATTGGATAAATATTCTGTAATGGTCCATGTATTAAACGCTTGGTCCTCAAGGTGTTGTATTCAGTGAAATCTTTACAAGGTAAGGCATAGTGAGAATTGTTTATTTCATTGTACAGTATGTACTTGAAATGAATTTTTGATACCCGGTGCTTATTTTAATTTTCTGTTGCCATGTGCTCCTGCCATAATGTGCTCGTACACCTCAAGCATAAAGCTGTAATATCAATCACTTACAAACAAGAATCTCCAGAACTTTAATTCAAAATAAGATTTTTCTGTTTGTTAGATTATTACCACAGGTACTTTTCATAGTTGTTTAAAAAATCCTAAATGACAAATTTGGTTAACCTAAATGGCCAAAGTCAAAGCACATATCTTATGTGTCTTTGCAACTCAATTATCATGTTTCTGTAAAGCAGTGGTTTTTAGTTTTGTAACACATGATAATTAATTTTCAAAATTTTTAATATTTATTTTTTAGTTTTAGGTGGACACAACATCTTTATTTTACATTTATATGGTGCTGAGTGGATCTGTCCACTTTAGCCTTTCTGTTGGGAGTTTATGGAAAACAGTTTTGCCATGTTGAGAAGAAAATAAAAGGATATTTTTTTTTATTTACTCAGGTGTTCAGACAAACTGTTGGTGGAGGAAATGTCTTCTCATTATATCTATCTTATTTTTGTTTCAAGTTAAGAAACTGTTTCATTAAAAGTGAATGTGGAACCGATGTGAATCTGCAATATGTATATGGGGTAAAAATGGGAGTTCATAATCTGCTTGAATCAAATGTATGAAATATGATATGTCAAGAGCTTTTTAATGTTTTGAACATTTCTATAATAATAGAAAGTGCTAATCTAAGATCAAAGAAAAAAAGAACTGATGGTCTTGAGGTTGGGGTTGTGGCTCATTGGAAGAGCGCTTTGCCTAGCATGTTGGAGGCACTGGGTTCAATCCTCAGCACCACATAAAAATAAATAAATAAAATAAAGATACTGTGTTCAAAAAAAAAAAAGAGGTCTAGGTTTAAGTTAAAAATCATAAGTAGACTACAAATACCCAAGATAAATTAATGAATTAATGAAAGAATATGCAGATATACTGTGTGTTGTGCATATTTTTACTATTATGCCATGATGATAAATTTTAAAAAATCATTTAGCCTTCATTTTTTTAAACATATCCTGAGTCTATTTACTCAATTAATTCCCTATTTAAACAAACAAGCAATAAAACAAAAAACAAACAAACAAAAAAAAAAAAAACGCTTGAGTGTTCTCTTAAAAACATTTTAATAGTAAAAAGTAGTGAAGGGATATATAGCTAAAAAGAATTGTGTTTCTATTGCAGAGATGACATTCTTCAGTTTCTTAAATTCCTAGAAAAAATTCATGATTGTTGTGGCCTACCAAATTTTTTGAGAATTTGAGACAGGCAATAGAGATTCTGATCCAAAACCTGATTTGCCTCTGTAGTTTGGGAAAATTTTATGAATTATAGTAGTCAGACAAGTGTCATCTGAAAGAAAAAAAGGTATAAATTGTAAAATTATTGTTAAACACTTATTCATTTATTTTTCTGTGTGCAGGCCATTGCAATGTTCTTTTATAGCTGTTATTATTAACAGGCAGAATGTGTTTGCCATGACATAAATAAAAAGTGGCTTATATACTACAGCCAGTAGAATATAGTGATTATGAAAATGTACAGGTATTATGCCTTTGTCTGAAATGTATTGAATCCTTTCTGTTTTTGTCTTTGTACACCCCACCATATCCAGATGAAGAAGCTCATATTAGGCTTTTGAAGGAGAAGAGATCATGTGGATGAGAATTAAAAGACCACATTGGACAGCCATCTCTCTTACAGAAACAATGTTACCATGTCAAATAGCTGAACATGTGCTTGAAGGATCTCTGCTGAAATTAGAATAATGCAGCTAAATCCAGTCTAAATAGGGCACTTTTAAACTGATCATTTTAATAATTAATGAATCAGTTTGGGGGAAGTTTGTAATACTTGATAGCTAATCAACAAATTTATCTAATGCAAACAGGATGCCAAAATTCAAAATATGGTGATTTCAAGTTAACTGAATAGAAGAAGGCATGCAAGTAGAAGTGATTATATTTTTGTTGATTTAATGTTGAAAATACAATTAAATGATTTTGAGCTACGCAGAAATGCATGTAGACATAAAAATGTTATTAGTCCTGTAACTCACAGCATACTCTACTACAAAGAATGAACCAGACAACCATAGCAAGATCACTAGGGTGAAGGCCCAGCAGCAAACTGGATAGATAGAATTCTTAGATTGCTTTGGGTGGTTTTTTTTTTTTTTTTTTGTATCAGCTGAGCCACATCCACAGTCCTTATTTTTTGGGTACTGGAAATTGACCTAAGGGCCATCTGCCCTCAGAAAAACATCCCAAACGTTGTTTTGTATTTACCTTAGAGACATTGTCTAATTTAGAGTTGCTTAGCATCTCAGCTTTGCTTAGACTGCCATTGAACTCCCAATCTTCCTCTCTCAGCCTATCACAGAGCTGAGATTACAGGTGTTTACTACTGTCCCTGCTCTACAATCCTTGTTATAATATATTTTGAGACTGCTTCTTTCTAATTTGCTTAGGGCCTTGCTAAATTACTGTAACCGGCTTTGAACTCATATTTATGAATTTTTGGTTATCACATCCACTTTTGATTTCTAACTAATTATATTATGTTAGAAAGCAATTTTAATATTTTAATAACTACTATCATTTGTTTTGCACTTTTAACTTGGTCTTCTTGAGATAATATTTTCTATACTATTGGAAGATTGCTTCTTTAACTCTAATTGGTTGATAATAGTTTTTGAAGTGTTCTAATTCCTGAGTACTATTCTAATGCTATTTTGTTCATTTGCATTAATTGGGGATGAATGTCTCCTACTATTACTTTTTTTTTGCTTTCAATGGTGTTGAGTTATTTTAGTGTTTGCTTTTTGTATTTGAAAAATATGATTTGAGTTAAGCAGATATTTACTACTATTGTATTCCAGTGAATGGCAATATTTATCTTTATATAAAATTCTATTTTCTTTGATTATTTTTATATAATTATTACCATCTATGTGATTTTGAATATTTCATTCATGTATTAGTTTTTTAGCCTATTTGTGACATTAAATCTAATGAGAATCTTCTGTAGATTTAGATCTAACATAATTAACATATTTTTACATTTAATCTTTCTCATCATGTTTGTGTTCTGATTAGTGTTTCATAATAGTTTATTTCTATTTAAATTACTGATGAGAAAGAAACTACTACTGTAACTTTGCAAGTTTTTGTTGATCATTATACTTTTGTTTACTCTTTAATAGCGTATCTTGATTTGTGATTCAAAGATTTTTATTGTGATATTTTGAGTCTTCTCTATTTCTGTTTTTATCTTCTATATCTACTTTGTCATTACATTGGCATTATATGAAAAGCACTTAAAATGGAAAATTAACTGAAAGTAACTTTCTGATATGCATTGATGGATCACAACCAGTGTAATTATCACATCCCATGACTAAACACTTAAGGTCACTCCAGGTGAACTTGACTGGCATGAAATAATCAAAGAGATATAGAGAAAAATGCCTTATTATTTGGGTCCTGTGATGGCTCCTCTGACTTTAGGGTTCTGCGGGAAAATAGAATGAAGAGCCCGTGCTGAACACTTTCATTGGAGAGAAACCATTCAAATGTGGTAAGGGGTCAGGTTTCATGGGTAATGAACCTAGGGATGTTTAACCACTGAGCCACATCTCAGCCATTTTTATATATTTTCTTAGATATAGGGTTGCACTGAGTTTCTTAGGATCTTGCTAAATTTCTTAGGCTTACTTTGAACTTGTAATCCTCCTGCCTCAGCCCACAGAGCTGCTGGAATTACAGTTGTGTGCCACCACACACCTAAAATGAACAGTTGTATTTATTTGTTTGTTTTGTTTTTAATGCAACAATGAGCCTAGCTCTGAGAATACAGAGATGAATAAGATATAACCCCATAATTTACCCTTTATGTACTTACATGTGGTTTCTGTCCACTGTGAACAGGGCCCAGTGGTCATTTCTCTTTTTCTAGTTGAGTTTCATTCATTTTGTTGGCACAGATTGACTCTTCTAAAGCTTTCTGATGCAGTTTTTTGACCTTTGAAGAATTCCTAGCATAATATTCATAATACACACACACACACACATACACACACGCTCATAAACACACATATATACACATAATGTATATATATATACACATATGTACATATAATATCTCATATACGAATGTTTTAATTATACTCTATTAAAATTCTCTAATTTAGTGAACCATAAGATATCAAATTAGCTTAAATAAGTATTGAGTTGTAATGTGGAAATAAATGCATTCATGTTAATTTTATGAGGCTTTTTTCTTTTATTCTCTCAGTTTTATAAAGAAATTGTAAAATAAAAAATAAATAAATAAAATGAACTATTTTCCATGCCTGGGTATTTTTATTATATGACAAAATAATCCTTGGCACTGATAGAAGCATGTTTTTCTCTTCAAACTTGAAGATCAATACTGGGATTTGAATATAATAATCAATATAATAATCAAGGAGCTATACAAGCCTGTATGTGATCCATGTTGAAATAGGTAACAGTGCCCCTTTTATGATGAAAGTCACACATTAAGTGTTCTGAGAGAGTTATAGAGTAGTAGCACTATTTAAAATCACTCAAAATACTTGTACCTTAAAAATGTTAATTTTTCTTTTTTACTTTTTAGTGTACATCCATATTAAAGCACAAATTTGATAGCTATACACATTGTCTAGACAATAATTTTTCATTTATATCTAACTTTGTTTTATGCATATTTCAGTATGACATTCTTTAAATTTCAGTTTTTCACAAAACTGAATTTTATAATGGGTGGCTGCATGATTTACTGACTGATTAAGTAAATATACTCCGAGTTCTTTGAGAGTACAAGAGTGCAAGACATCTTGCTACATGCTGAGAACAGAGCACAAAACTTCAAGGAACATAGAGGCATTAAATCAACAAAGAGGGGCAAGAGATATTATGAAAGAAAGGAGCAACCCTTATAACCAGAAATAATTATATTGAACACATACTGGAATGTGTCACTGAATGTATCAGCCAGTGCAATAAGCCCTTTATATATCCCCACTTAATTTTTATTCTATATAGTACATATTATTATCATCACCACTGTACCAACCAGGAAACTGAGGGTCAACAATTTATGTGACTTTCCCAAGACCATAGTGCTCTTAAATGGCATGATTAGAAATTCAAACCCATATCTGCCTCCAGAGCCCAAACCACCAACCACATGTCATAGTTAGGATTCTTCCTAATTAACTTCAATTTACTCATGTCTTGCCATATTTCCAAGCAAATGACATCTCCTATTGGTTTTGTCACTCACCTCTCAGATTAGTTCTTTCTTCACTGACTCATTTGGGTGTTATGGATAGATCAGGAATCACTGACTAGCTCTGTTTCCATATCCTCTGAAATTGAGTTTATATTTATTTTGAGTTTTCTAATATTATTTCTTACATTTATGTCTTTAATCCATTTTGGGCTTCTGTAAATGGAATGGAATGGAGTTCTAAGTTAATTATTTGCATGTAGATAACTAATAGTCTAGCACCACTTGTTTAACAGCTATTCATTCATATTAATTTACCAAAAGGTAAATTTGTAGATACTCAGCTCTATTTTTTCATTTCACACATCTTTCTTTCTGCCCCTACCATACTGTATTTTTTTAAAGAGAGAGAGAGAGAGAGTTTTTTAATATTTATTTTTTAGTTTTCAGTGGACACAACATCTTTGTTTGTATGTGGTGCTGAGGATCAAACCCAAGCCACACGCATGCAAGGTGAGCATGCTACCACTTCAGCCACATCCCCAACCCCCATACTGTATTGATTACTGATAATTTATAACAAGTTTGGAATAAAGAAAAAGCATAAACCCTCCTAGGATTTTTGTTGTTGTGGTTATAAGTTCTAGTTTTTTCTTTATTATTTATTTGTTTTCTTTCAAGATTGTTTTAGTTATTTGGGGGCCCTTGTTATTTCATCTGAATTTTGAATTAGACTTTTAATTTACATAAAGAAAACATCTGAGATTCAGATAGTGATTCCTTTGGCATTTTAGGTTAGTAAGTTGATGTTTGTCATCTTAACAATATTTGACTTCCCAATCCATGAACATGAGATTTTTTCACATTTCTGCAGATCTTTATTTTTTTAAAAAAAGTTCTAAATTTTTAATCATGTAACTTTTTCACTTGTTTCATTAAATTTACTCTTAAACATTTTATTATATTTTAGATGGACCTCTCTCTATCTTAAACAAATGGGCTCAAGAGATTCTCTGAAATTAACTTCTCAAGTAGCTGGGAGTTATAGCATGTGATACAATGGGCAGATAAACTTTTATTGTTTTGATGTTATTGCAAATAATTTTTTTTTTCAGAAAACACTTGGACACTCTTGCTTGAAATATGAATTTCTGACATTATGAAAATATATGGGTTTTTTCAAACAATTAAAACTAAAAATATCTTATGACTCAGATATTTTTCTGAGCATATGCCTGTATTATACAGATCCTCAAAAATTCAGAATTAATAGAATATATAAAAGCATATGTGCACAGAGAAGGAGACTTAATAGATCAACTTAAATGATCATGAGATGAATATCCCCCAAAACTATTGCCTATAGTATTCGAAAACAGGGGAACTCATAACAACCCAGGCCAAGAAATTGGAAGCTTCATTAACCAAGGAAGTCAATGAAGCAGCTATGATACAAGAGAGAAGGCTTTAAAGACCCCTGTAGAGGCAATGGAGCAAGTGCACATTCAAACACTGAAGAATCTGATGTCAGATGTCCACAGGTGACATCACCAGAGGAAAAAACTCATTTAAGAAGATTGGAGCACAAGCCAATGTCAGTTTTCCCCTCTGCATTTATTCAAATGGTATCTACTGGATGGTCCCATGAACATTCATGACATCTCATCACCACTGCTTTCTGACCCAACTATCTGGAAACATACTCAGACACACCCAGATGTATTCTGTGTCAATTTTCTAGGAATACCTCAATCTGCTCAGGTTGATGAACCAAAGTAATCATTACAATAATGAAAGAAAATTAAATTTACCTTTATGAAGATCTACACTCCTAAATTAACTACAACGCTCTCCACAATAGTCATTTCATAAAAACAAAATTTCCATTATAAAGAAAAAAACAAGCTGGGGCTCAGGCTGTGGATTAGTGATAAAGTGCTAACCTCACACATGTGAGGCACTGGCATTGATCCTGATCACCATATAAAAAAATAAATAAAAATAAAAAGATATTGTGGAGTCTGGGGTTGTGGCTCACTGATAGAGTGCTTGCCTAGTATAAGAGAGGCCCTGGGTTCAAACCTCAGCACAAAAATAAATAAATTAATTAAAGTATTAAAAATATTAGTCTTTGTAGTATTATTTTTTTAAAAACCCTGAATATAAAAAACTCAGTATATATACAATATAAATAATATCAAACAAATATAATTACTGCCGCAGTCTCTGGCTGGGCACAAATCACGAGCCACCACATAGCTTGTAGATTCAAACAACAATTCTTTATTCCCGAACTCACACCAGCCTTCTACAAACACGTTCTGGGGAAATTCACGTTCTCTACCCAAATCCACCCCTCCACTGGGCTTCTGTCTCCCAAAAATATACTCTGACCCTAAGAACTCAAGAGGACCTCAGGCAGCAGGATACGCCCTATTCTAAAGGGGGAACACCCTAATCTCCTATTATGCTAAACCACCCTATTCTAAAGGGGGAACACCCTAATCTCCTATTATGCTAAACCGCCCTATTCTAAAGGGGGAACACCCTAATCTCCTATTATGCTAAACCGCCCTATTCTAAAGGGGGAACACCCTAATCTCCTATTATGCTAAACCAGGGACACCCTAAACACGGATCCGCCCTGGTACTTGAGCAAGGTCACCTTTCAGAAGTCCTTACACTAGACAGCATGGGAGTAGCTGGCCAGGAAATTGTCATACCTACTTGGCTGATGGCTCCCAGCAAATTACCACATATATTTACATATGTATAAGTAAATCCATAAGTTTGATATATGTATATATACATACAAATATATAAACAGGTATAACTTCTTGTTTTCTTAAAAAAATTCTCTTGAGACAGTGTCTTCTATGCTCCAGAGGATGTCAATCAGATGCTGAGGCTGGCCATCTCATCTGGATTTTCAAATAAGAATGTTGTAGTGGAAATTATGGCAATTTTTTCAAGGCCACCCTCAGTAGTTTTTCAAGATGCTGTCTTAAAAATGAATAGTAAAATTTACTGAGGATGTACCTTAGTGAAAGTGAAATCCTGAATTCAAACTTTATTATTTATTTATTTGAAATAATATAGATGAAGCTGCAAAAGCTCACACTAAGTCAAATTATCAAGACACATAAAAATACATTGTATATTCTGTGTATTAAACCCTTACCAAAACAAACAAACAGACAAAACAAGAAAAGGAAAACATAAGATGAATGCATAAAAATAATGGTGTGTATTAAAATATTACACTTAACAGTATTACACAACATTCTGAGAATCCCAAAGACAGTAGAATTTTAGTTTTCTTAATACAGAATGAAGTAATTATGTGAGATGATGGATTTTATTAACACATCAAGTGTACAAACTAATGGGACTCAGTGCAATATTTTAATACATACATTTAAAGATATTACTAATATCCATATGTTCTTATTCCATTCTTGATTTCTCAGAACTCTCCCTAGATATAGTAATCAATATTCTGTTTTCAGAAAATTTTATTTTAGTTATCATATATAAGAGATGCAATTATTTTTGTGTCTTTCATCACTTAGTATCACATCATACAATACCATATATTTTCCTTTACATTATATGATTTTAGTTTTATTCATGTCTGGGTACTCCATTATAACTACATTATACACTTTCTGTAAGATATATTAAGTTGTTCAGCTAAATAATTGATTTTTCTCTTTACATATATTGCTAAGCCCAGTTATACAACTTAAATTTATATAACAAAAGAAATAAAAAACAGTAACAAAATAATATAGGAATCTATTTTTTTGCCTAATTGTATCAAACTGAAAATAAGCAAGTTAAAAGAGAAAAAAACCTATGTTACTTTAAATTTATTAGTAAACAAGATATCAATATGTTAATTTTCTTTGTGCCTGTCACACACAAACTCATTTTGGTGTGTTCAGTAGATTATACTACATTACACAGGAAAACTTCTCTGGTGTAAACAATGAAGTAAAACACCAGTGTGATAGGAAATGTATGATCCATACATACACTTTCTGAACATGTATATCTTCAGGGTTACCATTATTTGGCTCAATACTCCCAAGTTTACATAATCCATTATATCTATATTTGAAATATATATTATATATATATTATATCTATAATTGAAAACTTTAGTTATTTGTATGTGTGCACAAATGCATGCACAAGAAACATACGCAAAGAAAAAGATGGCCCTGAACTTTTTCATTTCATTCTGATTTCTACAACAGACTAGGTAGGGAGTTCTTCCTAAGTTGATCCCCAGAATACAACCAGCACACACGTTTCTCTTAAAGGAAGGAGAATTGGTGAGGGCTTGAGTGGTAGAATGAAGGTGAGGTAGAAGAAGCATAATGTTTGTAGACATGTGGGTGGTGTGTGAGAGTAGAACATTTGACCAAGTCCTAACCATGAAAATCTTTTTAAAAATGCATCCACTATTGTTTATATTCTTATATGTCTTCTACAATTCTACAATTAATCCTCAGGGACTTTATTCTTCATACCCTGGTACTTCAGCACTGATTTTCTTAGAGTCCTCTTTTTTACACTTTGAAATACCTCATTGCCTTTTCTCACAGCCCTTGCATCCATGTCTTTCAAACCTCTGGAAACCTTTAAATGCTGAATATTTGCAGGTGAATTAATAATTGGTGTTCCACATCCTAAGATGTAGAGAGCTGTATCCTCTCTCTGTGTCCTCCATATTCTCCCACAAAATGGTAAAAGTACTATACATTTGTAATCCTAAATTTTATCTTTATCCAACTATAATAATTTAAAAATCAAGAATACAAACCCTTCTAGGGTTGTGGCACACAGATGTAATCCCAGTTACTTGGGAGGCTGAGTCAAGAGTATCACAACTTTGAGTATAATCTCAATAACTTATCAAGACTTCATCTATAATAATAATAACAAAAAGGGCTAGTGATATAGCTCACTGGTAAAACATACATAGGCCAAATCCTCAGTGCCACAGTGATACAACACAATTTCTGTTGTCTTTTTATAAAGGTAAAGCCATCCAAAAAAAGGAGGGGTGGGCTTAGAGATGTTACTAGATATTCTAGAAGCAAGCCTTGTGTTCTAATTTTCAATTTTCAACTTTTCAGAACTTTCTCAAAATTATCCTATATATTTTGTTTTTTATATGATTGTCACTAGAGGTGTTTTTAATTTCAATATGAATATATATTTTCTTATGTACATAAGCAATTGATTGATTTAATCTTGTTACTTTTCTGAGCACACTTGTAGCTACTAATAATTCTTAATGAATCCATACTTTTGAAATATCTACTTTAAAAAAAAATGTCTATCTGATTTGGAAAAATGACCTAATTGAGGAAGTAAGAGACAGATGCAAGTCTTAATGCCTATTATTTTGACAAAGACAAAAATATTGGTGAAATCTTCAGCCATTTGTTGCCTATGTGTCAGAATAAAAAATAAGCTGCCAAAAGCACACATTTCCAGGCACAAGAGATGATGGACACACTAACCAGGAAAACTTTCTGCTTTCAATGTAGTAGGATAGAATCAAGAAAGTAACCCATCAATCTAAAAAAATAAAAATATCATTATTAACACATTTATGTCAGCATCAAATTTCCCCTTATATACTTCAGAACTGTTCAATACAAACAAAGAAATTCATGTTTAGCTTTAGGATATTTTATTAAGGTATAAATCATGAGAAGTAGTTTAAGCAAAGAGGGCAAAGTTCTTTAGGCCATAACACATAGTTTCTATTCCAACAAAGCTTAGTACTTCAGATTAAAGAAGTTTTGTGACCAAGCTATTGCTGTTTCTGACAACAAAAAATAACACAAGATTACATGGTGGTACAAAAATAGCTACCTTTAAAACTGACATAGTCTAGGCTCCTAGCACAGGACATGGCAGATACCCAATGATTTTGTTATTGCTCACAGTAATTGCCAGAATTTCAGAAAATGCAGCTCCAAGGACAATAAAAGGAAGAAAGGAAGGGCATCCTGGGCCTGCAAACTGAAGCAATTCAAGAGACAGATATACAAAACCTAAATTTTATCTTTATCCAACTGTATAAAACCATGGAATGAAAAGAGAGCTGCTTAGAACACTATCTCCAAAATACATAGAAAATATAGAGATCACCAATCCTAAATATGCTCATTGGACATAGCCAAACTTTGAAGCAGAGCAAAGGATAAAGCCATGTTCAGATAGCACTATGGGCTATATGGAAAACTTTCCCCAATGCACGTATACTAGATCACCCAACCTCTATCATTTTCATCCTATGGGCATGTCCCTGCTAATAAAATCATGGTGTGTGTGGGCCCTGGTTTTAACTAAAATCTCTGGGGGTTCATATGCATTACAGATATTTGATTTAGTTACTTTATTCTTTCCCAGATTCCACTCTATAAATTTCTAGGGCTTTGCCTCTGTGAACCTTAATTTTCTGTCAGTCGTATTAGCACCTGCCTGTAATCCCAGAAACTTGGGAGACTGAGACATGAGGATCATGAGTTCAAAACCAGCCTAAAAAATGGTGAGGAACAGAGCAACTCAGTGAAAACCTGTCTCTAAATAAAATACAAAATAGAGCTCTGGATGTGCTCAGTAGTCAAGTGCCCCTGATTTTAATCCTTAGTACAAAAAGATTTTACTTTTGTCATTTTCAGTGTGTCTCCAAGGTCCAAAGGTAAGAGCTATATTTGGAGATATACTAGTTAACTTTTATAATAAAGTGCTTATAGTGCATAATATATGAAGTACTCTACATTTTGGGGGAGAAAAAATGTCCCAGTTGAGTATAACACAGATTAGAAGTTTTTTAAAAAGATACCAAAAAGAGAAAAGAGTCAAATGACAAATAAATATGTAAATAAATATGTGAGTATAAAGCTATACCATTTAAAGAAGTTAAAATTCAAGCAAACAGAGACTATTTTATACTCACCAGAATGGTAGAAAAAATATACATACACAAAAAAGACTAATGGTCTCAGAGATGTTAATTGACAGAAATTGCCAAGCCTGCTTGGCAAGGTAAATGGTAGGTCCACATTGGAACAGTGTGGAGCTATCTACTCAGGCATACACCATGAACCATTAATTCTACCCCTAGAAAAAACTGGTCATAACATTGTAAAACTTACCACTTGGAAAATTTCCTTCAAATGCCATCACACTCTACAGTGCAGGACTTTTCAGTAAGAATACTGGGCGCCATTTTTCACATCAGTCAAAACATGGCCCAAGCTCCACATCAGAAAAGATCATGAGGCAGTGGTCTACTTACTTCTAAGGACCTTAAGAATAAGAAAAAAATGGGAGGAAATTTAAGCTAGAAAGAGAAAAATGACAAAGTGGAAGAGGAAGACAAGAAGGGG
This sequence comes from Callospermophilus lateralis, assembly GCF_048772815.1. Classification (NCBI taxonomy): domain Eukaryota; kingdom Metazoa; phylum Chordata; class Mammalia; order Rodentia; family Sciuridae; genus Callospermophilus; species Callospermophilus lateralis. Next base: position 5,206,018 of record NW_027514380.1, on the reverse strand, counting down.
GCTTTTTAAATTATTGAGTCAAGAGGGAGCCAAACTTCTTTTATTGCTTGCTTTTTAAAAATGCTTTAATAGTATTAGATGGAAAATAATAGTACTTACCATTGAGGATTATGGAGGAGTAGTAAGAAAAGGAGAGCACGAAGAGGTTGTCAGGGCACCATTATTGTTCTGTTTCTTCATGTTGGCAACAAATAGATAATGGTATTCATCTTTGTGGTAATTCAAGAATCTATATAATTTCAATGTCCTGTTCTTGAGGGTCTCAATAAGATCAAATTTATTATGTAAAAGATTCTGAGAAAGGTCAAAAAAGAGAGATGTAAAAATATGCTATGGAATACTTTGTAGTAATGTATATGATATTTTTTATTGTGGTTCTGGTTTCTTAGGTATGAACATATGTCAAAAGATAAGAGTATATTCCTAAGAAGTGTACAGGTTAATATGTGCCAATTAAACCTCCATTAGGCTGTAAAACAGTGGGATACATCTAAAGATGAGATTAAAAAAGAAACATATACCTAAATTAGTAATCCATGAAATAACTAAGAAATTATTAGCAAATTGTTTATCTTAATAGTTTGGAAAAAGTATATTATAAATATAAGAGAAAGAAAATTCTATGCAAAAGAGCAAATTTAGCAAATACTGAAAAAGTACATACCACATAAAGAATCATCAGTGTCAATGTTGGAGTTTTTAAAAAGCAAATGAAATTGAAAGAGCACTGGAAAATTTGAAATTAAAAATCATGTAAATTATATACCATATAATGAAACACATATGTATATATGGCATAATGTTTCACTTGATGGGAATATATTCTGTAAAGTTTATATGAAGATGATTCTGGCATTTTTCAAGCAACTTAGTGCAATGACAAGAATCTCGACTTGCCATTACACTCAGACTAATACACACCCAAGTTATTTGCTATAGGCATTGGTGTATATGAAGTCTACCACTGAACAAAACACCATGATGAAACCAACAACTGATGCTGTGAATTGTGACAAAAAGTTAATCCCTCAAAATAAAATGCATAAACTGTGGAACTCAAGATAAAGCTCTTAATGAGTCCCTTGCTATTTAGATGATCATAAATCATAGAGATTGCAATGCAGGAAAGAAAAATGGCATTCTTTCCAAAAAAAGATGTTGGAATAAAGTAACATCTGTGTGGCAATAAATATGCAATAGTACTCTTCAATCACTACATAATACCGCATTTTCACATACTAGGTAGTGAGTATAAAAATTATTCATAAAAGATATTAAAATATAAAATAAAATATAAAGCATTAAAAAAATAGTTTCATGCCAGCCTCAGGAATGAGGCCCTAGGCTATTCAGGGACACCCTCTCTCTAAATAAAATACAAAAAAAAATAGCTGATAGTGTGGCCCAGTGGCTAAGCACCCCTGGATTTAATCCCTGACCCCTTCCATAATGGTATTGTACCATTATTTATATCACATAACAATTCACTTTCATATAATAAATATTGAATATATAAATTATGAATAAGTAATACCAAAATATGAAAGGAAACATAAAGCATTCAAAAGTTAATGTAATAAAGAGGGAGAGGAATAAGATCAATGTGGTAGTGCAAAACTGAATATTCAGTACTCTGGAGGCTGAGGCAGGAGGATCATAATTATTCGAGTGATCACAGCAAATGAGCAAAACCCTTTCTCAAAATAAAAATTAAAAAGGGTAATAAAAGGGTGAGGATGCAGCTCAGTAATAGGAAATCCTGGTTTAAATTCCCAATATTACAAAAGGGGAAAAAGAACAACAAAACCAAAAATTAGTAATTTCTTTTCAAAGTAAAACAAAATATTTTTAAATTCATAATTTTATAATATTAAAATCAAAATTTTGTTCATCAAATACCATTAAGGGGTGCAAGGTGAAAGAATGAAAGAAAATAATTTCCTCACATATAATTAAACAAACTCTGTGTGTGTGGGGGTGGGGATTGCAAAGAAAATGCATACAAGGAACTTGTATTAGATATCTAAGAGTTCAGTAATCATGAAAAACTCAACATCATTAAGAATTAGTTAATATAAAATAAAATCACATAATATGCCCCTAATTAAAGACTATAGATAAACCTGTTAAATGAATTCATTATCATGAAGGAAAGATGGAATTTGAGCAGCTTCTATCCATTTGTGCAATCTATTTTGCTATTGAAGATATCTGATACACCCCCACCAGAAAAAAATATGGCAAATGTATATATAAGAATACAGCACTATTTATTTAAAGAGTTATATATATATATATATATCTGTGCCTAATGTACAACACATATTTGGTAGAATGATTCTAAGAAATGTGTGTCATAATGGAACTGAAATTTATGTTGAGATGAGTTGTGGATTCAAACTGGCCTTAAAGTCCTCTCTTCAAGCAAACATTTTCCTCAGTCTACCAAATATCTGGTTCTATAGCCTAGCACTCTCTTAGGCTTTTTTATTCTTGGGGAGAAAAAACACTCCCAACTAACATGTTTAGTGATTCAAATGGGGGAATTTTAATTGTAGGATCATCTAAAGTTATTTATTTAAGAAATATTTTTTTCTTATGCTTCAAAAATTTTCTAAAACATGAATAGAAACATGTACATTGACATTGTGGGTCAAATCCTCCCATCACATTGGGAAAACATTTGAGTATTGGAGGATGGTAATGTATCTATTTTTTAATGTAGTTATTTCCAGAGAAAGTGTCATATAAAATTTACCAGGTTTGAATGTCCTCGCTTCCATCTTCCCTTGTGATTCATGTGGAAAGGAATCTATTATTTTGATGGAGGGAACAATGTGCTTGGAAAAAAGATAATAAATTAATATCTTATATTTTATTCAATATGAAGATAATAGTTTAACATAAACATAGAATATTTATTATCTTCCATGTGGCATATACATCCCAAGATACTGAAAAGTAAATGGGATATATATTCAACATAAGATGAACATGACAAAACCACTCATACATTGTTGCCAATCAATATAAAGAATACTTTATTTGATATATATACTTTTCATGCTTTAGCTTTAATCAAAACTTATTTTTCTTGTGGGTTTATGTGCATGCTTGTTTTTGTTGACTACAGTCATATGATTGGGATGCACTAAACAAAAATTGTAAATAATGCTTTAATAAAATATAGAGTTTATTTTATAAAACTGAGTTTATGTGTTTGATTACCATAAATGTATCAGTCAAGGAAATACATACAAAGGGAAAGAAGCACAATGACAGAGAGATCAGTGATCTCTAATTAAAGGAGCAAAGAAGGGCACTGAAAGATTCAATTTCAAGGCTAACGTGAAAAAAAAAGTAACACCACATTTCTTAAATAAAACCTATCAGAATTATTTAATTTATTAAATTATGAAGATGCAGAAGGTCAGCTACATTTCTAAACAAAGAAAAATATCTGAACTAGTCAGCTTAAATACATACTTATACAATAACAGTTAACTATTGGATTTTTATAAACATGTGGGAAACTGCTGCATCACCTTTTACTTTATCCTTGGGTTTAGCCAGCTTAAAATTTCTCAATCCACTAATGGGAGAAGACATAAGTCCCACACCTAAGAAATAAGATACAATGAACATTAAATATTCAGATAAGGGTCTTCAAAGGCAAAGGATGAAAATGAAAAGGCACAGAATTATCAGATATCCATAACCTTTTATAGTTCATAGTCATTCCTATGAATAATAAGAATAAAATATTTGGTCTTCAAGCAACAAACTATAGAATAGTCTTTTAAATTGAGGCTTTTTGATATATCTTGCAGTTTTTCAAATAATTTTTATTCAAGTGTTGTTTATAAAAAAATTGCTAAGGATGAAGGTGTAGCTCAGTGAGGAGTACATTCCTAGAAAGCCCTAGATCATGATTTGATTTCTAGGCATCAACACAAGAAATAAAAAGAAAGAAACAGTAGCAGAGTTTTTAAAAATGCAATGATTTTGAAATGCTGTTTCTCATCTGAATGATTCTCTCAATGCCTTATGGATTGCTATGACTGATAGTTATGGAAAAGAGAAATTTGTGGCTAAGATTTCCCCAATTCTACCAGTTCTTCCTGGTTCTAATCATCACTGAACCAATAATCATTTCACCATTTCTTGATGGCAGATCTGCTAAAAGTAGATGAAATACATTGTCTCAGATTCATTATTTCAAAGACTATTACCTAGCTAACTTCTTTTGTTTCTGTCTCATTTCCCCTACCCTGAATCTTTTCAAAAGTAATCTCTAAATCTCTGATCTTGATTCTTTCCATTTTATATTCTGTGTACAGATGATTCCAACTTCTTCTTTACTCCAAATTTAGAAAATGTTCAACTTTTGAGCCCTTCCCACTTGCAAAAAGACCTGATCAGAAGATGTAAGATTTCATTTTAGTTATGTCCTAAACTCTAGGTTCTAATGGTTTGTGTTTAGTTTTGCTAAAAGGAAATTCTTTTACTTTCTACTTAAAATGTGTTCTGTTGACAAGAATCATAGGAATAACTTAGATAATAATGGAAATGTAGAAACAATACCTGATTCAGAATGTGCTTTTCAAATAGGGTTCCTAACTGATGATTTATTGAAGTTTTAGAGTTTTGTGTATATGTAGGTTTTTGCCAAATATGCTGCCTTAACTTTTCTTGTAAGAATATAACCCCAAATCCTTCCCTCTGACATCCTGGTCTTAGAAGGAGACATGGTATTTCAAAGGGCATCTTAGAAAGCTTCAGATTTGAAGAGCACTTCTTACCATTTGTACTCTTTTCTACTTCTCCACATGCTGTGTTTTCCCTATATGAATCATTCTAGGAGGTAGTAACATTTTCTGTTTCACTATTGTACTTGTGCATGACCAACCGTATGGTTTTATAATCATTTATGGTTCTATAAAAATTTAATTCTGCATTGTCAGGTATGCACTCCTCAATTCTTTTCCAACAGTGACTGATGCAGAAAAAAGTGATGAAGTTTTACACTATCCCCATTCAATTTGAAAGTGGGAACTCACAAATTTTTCCATTTTGAGTACACTGCTGCTTTTCCTTCTAGTATATGACTTAACTTTCCTCCCCAATCTATATATACCTGCTTGGTTTTCCTTCTCTTACTCCATGTACGCTCTGCCATTCCCATTTTTCATTCCCTCTCTCCTCTCCTATTTCTTCTTTGCATATCTTGTGTGATTTATGCATATATTAAGCTGGAACTAATAGTGACACTGTGAATATAATCTGTATTTGAATATTTCTTAATATGATACACCACTTAATACCTTTCTTTTTTTCTTACTATGTATTTAATATGCACATTTATCTAACAATTAGAATATATTATTGCTCTTATTTTTCTTTTTAATTTTTTAAATTTTTATTTATTTTATTTATTCTCTTTTTCATATCAGGAAACTTATTTGATCAAAAGGATTGTTTCTAAGATCACACACGTTGCAACTAGAAAAGCTAGAAATGCAATCTAGTCATGTGTGAATCTTAAAGCTTATTTTTTTTCTTTATCACCCACCTACCTATATCTTATCTTCATTAAAGAAAACATTTTTCCTTTAAAGCTATTTTATTTCCTATGCCCATGCCAATTAAGAACAAATCATCAACATATATTAGAAATGGACAGCATCTGTCAATAGCAATTAACACTCCCTTAGGAATAATCTAAAATCCATGTTCTATATAGAAGGCAATTTGGTAACAGTCATCCAAAGGACAAAATTATTTTCAATGTCTATTTATGCTCCACATAGCATTTCCAAGAGAAAACTATACCTGAAGAGGATAAAATATCCAGAAATTTAAAGAGTTCATTACTGAATTTAAAAAGCAAATTAAAAGACCATTTTTATATAATTAATATGAAAAACCTTTAGCTAACACAAGATCATGTGATGAATAAAATCAAATAACAAACAGCCAAGAATTATAAGGTCATGTGAATCATATTACATATACTTACTTGTGTCCCTCAGTTTGAATAACTGCTTTTCAGTGTATATGTATGTGTATATATATATATGTGTGTGTGTGTGTGTGTGTGTGTGTGTGTGTGTGTGTGTGTATCAGAAGTTATTATAATATTGAGCTACATCTCCAGCCCCTTTTGACTTTTAGTTTGAAATAGACTCATTATTAAGTGGATGAAGCTGAAATTGTATTTCTATGCCTTAGCCTTCCAAATAGCTAGAATTAATGACATATTCATCATCTCTATATAGATGAATGTGCTCTTTTTCTAGAAGTAAGATGTTAGTGTTTTAAATGTACCATAAAGATTTTCACAATTCTGTTTATCTTTTATATATTTGCCAAATTTGTAATTGTGATCACAACTGTATAACTTCATTGAACTTACTGTTTTATATATTTTAATTTTCCTGGTCAATAGTGTACATTCAAATTGTTTTGTAACATTTTTTTGAAGAAAATTTTTATCACATAAAAAGTAAGTTTATTTGTCCTCCAAACAAGTGCTCCTTTGTTTCACTTTTTTATTCCTTATGCCATTTCTTTTGGTCTGTATAGTTTGCTGCAGTAGACAACTCTCATAAGTAGAGTTAACTGGTATTTTTTTTGTGTGTGTGTGTGTATGTGTGTGTGTGTGTGTGTGTGTGTGTGCGTGAATGACTGTTTCACTTTCCATACTATACTAAAAGTTGATCCATTTAGATATTATATAATTTCTTTTCTTTGTAAAGTTTTAAAAAATATAATTTCCTCCAAATTGCCTTCAATCTATCATGGGAAATGACATTTGATTGAATTTTCATATTTCCTCTCTTGATTGTTGTTGTAATGATCATAGATCTGTAAGTATATTTTTCATTTGACCATAAAGTTGAGGGCTAATTGATGTAATGTCAATTTTATTACTTATGGCTTGTTCATTTAACCCCAAGTTTACATAAATCGATTGAATATTTTAGCTTTTTATCATTTTTATATCAGGAAGCATTTTTTAAAATTTTTAATATGTGCAATTATTTATGTACCCAGAATATTCTATAGAATTTTTAAAATAACCTATTTTGTTTATGAAAAACTAATTTTGATTGTTTGATTGGTATTACATGAAATTCTTAGATTGCTTTGGGTGCTATAGGCTGCTTTTTTTTTTTTTTTGATAACAGACATGCTTAAGCACTGAGACACATTGACAGCCATTTTGGGGGGAAAGGTACTGGGGACTCAATTCAGGAGCACTCACCTACTGAGCTACGTCCCAAGCCCCATTTTGTATTTTATTTAGAGACATGGCCTTCTAGAGTTCCTTATATCTTGCTTTTGATGTGGCTGGCTTTGAACTCACAATCTGGCTTTCTCAGCCTTCAAAGCTGCTTGAATTACAGGCATGTGTTACTGCGCCTGACCAGCAGCTGGGTTTTATTTTACTTTGTGACAGTGTGTAGCTAAGTTGCTTAGGGCCTTACTTAATTGCTCATCTGGCTTTAAACTCATATGCATAAATTTTTGGATTTCACTTTCACTTTTGGTTTCCAAATTATTATGTTATATAATATTATTTATATAATATTATACTTTGTTTCTTATTTGCATAATTATTTTCATCTTTACAATTTTGAATGTAACATTTGTTTTATCCTTTTGTTTCTAGTCTATTTGTGAGCTTATATTTGAAGAGAATCTTCTGTAGACTTACATCTGACATATTTAATATATTTTTAGGTTTAATCTTGTTAGTCACACTTTGGGTTCTTATTAGTTTTTCAAAATAGTTTATTTGAACTTAAATTACTGATGAAAAAGAACTTACTACCTTACTTTTCAACTTTTGTTGATTTCTTATATTTTTTTTCAAATATTAAAAAACCCTTAATTTATAGTTAATAGATTTTTATGGTGATATTTTATCCTCCTTATTTCTTTTATTATCTTCTATGTCTATTTTGTCATTGCTTTGAAATTATATAAAAGTAATTAAAAACAGTAGAATACAGGCTGGGGTTTTGACTCAGCAGTACAGTGCTCGCCTAGCACATGTGAGGCCCTGGGTTTGATCCTCAGCACCACACTAAAAAAATAAATAAATGAAAATATGTAAATAAAGATATTGTGTCCAACTAAAAAATAAATATTTTAAAAATAGTAGAATAAATTGGAAATAACTTTCTTATGTTTATATATAAATACACAACCAGTGTAACTCCACAAAATTTACCACCACAAGAATAGGTAGTTACACTTTATGAATGTATGATATTCACAATTTATTTATTTATTTATTTATTATTTATATATTTATTTTAATGTAGTGCTGAGGATCAAACTCAGGGTCTCACACCTGCAAGGCAAGTTCTCTAACACTGAGCCACAGCCAAAGCACTGTTTTGCATTTTATTTACAGACAGAGTTGCTTGGGGCCTCACCATTCCTGAAGCTGAAGCTAGCTTTGAACTCTTGATCCTCCTTTTTTCACCTCTTGAGCTGGAATTTTTTGAGTTCTTTGTACATACAGAAAACTAATGTTCTGAGGTGCAGTTAATAAAGATTTTTCTACATTTTGTAGGGTTTCTGTTCCTGTTCTTTTAATTTTTTTTCTGTGAGAAAGCTTTTTACTTTGTTACCTTCCCATTTATTGATTCTTGATTTTATTTGTTGGAATTTAGAAGTCTTGTTGAGGAAGTCAGTACCTAAGCCAAGATGGTGGAGAGTTTGGCCTATATTTTCTTCTAGTGGGTACTTTGAGTTGAGTTTTGTGCAGGGATAGGATAGGAGTTGAATGCCCCTGAGTTGAATCCTATAGTCTCTCCTAGTTGGCACAAGATGTCAATAAATGTGCAAAGGATCTGAACTGGTAGTTCACAGAAAAAGAAATATAATTGGTCAACAAATACATTTTTAAAATGCTCAACATCTCTAGAAATTAGAAAAATGCAAATTAAAACTACATTAATGTTCCATTCTTGTTCTAGTCAGAGTGGCAATTATCAAGAATACAATTATCAATAAATGCTGGAGAGGATGTGAGAAAAAAATTACACTCAAAATTTGCTAGTGATGTTGCAAATTGGTGCAAGCACTCTGGAAAACAGTAAGGAGATTCCTCAGAAAATTTGGAATGGAAACACCATTCAACCAGTTATCAACTCAGTTGATGTTTTATTTTATTTGTTGCAATTTAGAAGTATTGTAAAGGAAGTCAGTTCCTAGGCTAACATGATGGAGAGTCAGGCCTACGTATATAACCAAATAACTTAAAATCAACATACTAAAGTGACACAGCCACATCAATATCTAGAGCAGCACAATTCACAATAGTTAAGCTATGGAAACAACCCAGGTGCCCTTCAACAGATGAAAGGTTAAAGAAAATGTAGTACATATACACAATAGAGTATTTCTCATCCATAAAGAAGACTAAAATTTATGGCATTTGCTGGTAGACTGATGGAACTTGAGACTATTATATTAAGTGAAACAAGTCAATACCAAAAAAAAAAAGCCAAATGTTCTCTCTGATAGTAAATATAATAAGTTAAAGTCCATGTATGTACAAAATGCACTTTTCTGTCATATATATCTAAAAAAATAAAACCTGGATAGGCAGAGTTAACATTTTTAAAATGGCCATATGACCAAAAGCACTCTACATATTCAACACGATTCTGATCAAAATCCCAATGGCATTCCTCACAGAAATAGAAAATGAAATTATGAATTTCATCTGGAAAAATAAGAGACTCAGAAGAGCTAAAGCAATTCTAAGCAGAAGAGTGCAACAGGTGGTAGAGCTATACCAGATCTTAAACTATACTACAGAGCTATAGTAACAAAAACAGCATGGTACTGGCACCAAAACAGGTTGGTAGACCAATGGTACAGAATGGAGGACACACAAACCAAACCACAAAATTACAACTACCTTATATTAGACAAAGGTGCTAAAAGCATGCAATGGAGAAAGGATAGCATCTTCAAAAAATGGTGCTGGGAGAACTGGAAATCTATATGCAACAAAATGAAATTGAATCCCTATCTCTCACCATGCACAAAAGTTAACTTAAAATGGATGAAGGATCTAGGAATCAAACAAGAGACTCTGCAACTAATAGAAGAAAAAGTAGGCCCTAATCTCCATCACTTGGGGTTAGGCCCCAAGTTCCTTAATAAGATGCCTATAGCACCAGAATTAAAATCAAGCATCAACAAATGGGATGATATCAAACTAAAAAGCTTTTTCTCAGCAAGAGAAATAATATGTGAAGTGAATAAGGAGCCTACATTCTGGGAACAAATCTTGACTCCTCACTTATCAGAAAGAGATCTAATCTCTAGGATATACAAAGTACTCAAAAAGTTAAACAACAACAACAACAAAAAAAACCCAAATAACCCAATCAACAAATAGGCTAAGGACCTGAACAGACACTTCTCAGAATAGGATACACAATCAATCAACAAATACAAGAAAAATGCTATCTCTAGCAATGAGAGAATTGCAAATTAAAAGTTTTCTAAGATACCATCTCACTCCAGTAAGAATGGCAGAAATTATGAAGTCAAACAACAACAAGTATTGGCAAGGATGTGGGGAAAAAGGTATACTCATACATTGCTGTTGGGACTGAAAATTGATGCAGCCAATTTGGAAAGCAGTATGGAGATTCCTTGGAAAACTGGGAAATGAACAGCCATTTGACCCAGCTATTTCTCTTCTCAGATTATACTCAAAAGACCTAAAAATGGCATACTACAGGGACACAGCCACATCAATGTTTATAGCAGCACAATTCACAATAGCTAGACCACGGAGCCAACCTAGATGCCCTTCAATGGATGAATGGATAAAAACTGTGTGCAGCCAATTTGGAAAGCAGTATGGAGATTCCTGGGAAAGTTGGGAATGGGACCACCATTTGACCCAGCTATTGCCCTTTTCGGACTATTCCCTGAAGACCTTAAAAGAGCATACTATAGGGATACTGCTGCATCGATGTTCATAGCAGCACAATTCACAATAGCTAGACTGTGGAACCAACCCAGATGCCCTTCAATAGATGAATGGATAAAAAATGTGGCATTTATACACAATTGAGTATTACTCTGCACTAAAAAATGACAAAATCATGGAATTTGCAGGGAAATGGATGGCAGTAGAGTAGATTATGCTAAGTGAAGCTAGCCAATCCCTAAAAACAAATGCCAAATGTCATCTTTGATATAAGGAGAGGAACTAAGAACAGAATAGGGAGGAAGAGCATGAGAAGAAGATCACCATTAAACAGGGTCCAGAAGGGGGGAGGGAAAGAGAGAGAGAAGGGAAATTGCATGGTAAAGGAAGGAGACCCTCATTGTTATACAAAATTACACATAAGAGGAAGTGAGGGGAAAAGGAAAAAAAACAAGAGAGCTAAATTAATTACAGTAGATGGGGTAGAGATAGAAGATGGGAGGGGAGGGGAGGAAAGGGGAGGGGGGTAGTAGAGGATAGGAAGGGGAGCAGAATACAACAAACACTAGTATGGCAGTATGTAAAGAAATGGATGTGTAACCAATGTGAATCTGCAATATGTAAAAAGGGTAAAAATGGGAGTTCATAATCTGCTTGAATCAAATGTATGAAATATGATATGTCAAGAGCTTTGTAATGTTTTGAACAACTAATAATAATAAAAAAAGAATAAGTAAAAAAAATGGCATTTATACACAGTGTAATATTACTCGGCACTAAAAAAATAACAAGATCATGTCATTTGCAGGGAAATGGATGGCATTAGAGCAATTTATGCTAAGTGAAGTTAGCCAACTCCCAATAAACAAATTCCATTCTCTGATATAAGGGAGGTGATTCAAAATGGTGTAGGGAGGAAGAGTATGAGAAGAAAATTACCACTAGATAGGGAAGAGAGCTGGGAGGGAAAAGGAGGAAAAATGGGAATTGCATAGAAGAGGAAAGGGCACCCCCTTTGTTATACAGAATAAAAGTATGATGATGTGAGGGGAAAAAAGAAGACGAAGTGGGTCACATTAGTTTGGGGAGAGAGAAGTGATGAAAGGAAATGGGAGGGGAAGGGGCAATGAAGGACAGCAGAATAAAATAGACAATAATATTGCTGGGGGTACATGCATGACTGCACAACCAATGTTATTCTGCCATTACTTTGAGAAATTATGAGAAATTATGTCCCATCTGATTCAAATGTATGATGTGTCAAGATCATTGTACTATCATGTGTAACTAATTAAAACAAATAAAAAAAGAAAAAAGAAAACCTGGTGCTGAAAAAAATTAAAAATAAGAACAGAGATAAAAAGCCTTTATTTTTACAGACATATTTACAGACAGCACATTATGGACAATTTTGGAGGAACCACCACAGAAAATGCATTTCAGATACTATTCTGCCTATATCCCTATTTACTATTCTACCAACATGACTTTACTCTCACAACACTGACATAGAAAGTTGTTACTTGACAGTGCAAACTATCACAACTCATGAATCACAGATAAGAAATAGGAAACTACAATACAGACACCATTTGGAAAAGAATTCAACATTATACATTTAGCCAATAGCATAGGACACATCATCCAGGGAAACCTATTTCCTAAGCAGTCACTCACATAAATGTGGAAAAGATATATATCCCAGAAGATGTACAAATTTTAATATAGAAATATAAGAAATATAAAAAGCAATGTAGCATGACTGTTTCATAGTTTATAACTCTAGTAACTGTTTGCAAAGATAATGCAATAGACAAAAATGCCAGAAAAAAATTTTTAAAAATCGTCAAAATAGTGAATTAATTCAAAGATAAAGCAAAGAAAAACTGAGTAAATTAAGGAAAATGAAGCAGAGCATGAAAGAACAATTCAGTACGTATTCTGGAAAAGAATCAATTAGACATCTTGAAAATAAAGAGCCCAATTACTCAAATAAAAATATCAGTTGAAGTCAGACCGATAGACCAGATCAAGTGAAAGAAAAAATATAAGAGCTTTAAGTTGATGATGAAATACCACATTTAGACACTATCAACAAAAATTAAAATGATTGTAAACAACTTCCAAACCCACTAGACACAATTCATCTTATATGAATCACTGGTACACACAGTGGAGAAGAGGTACAGGCTACAGGCAATGCAAGCTTTCTCAGTGAATAAAAGAAGCAATTTCTTATGTCTTGTGAGTTATGGGCATCCAGGTATAACATTTTAGAATACCAAGTGGACATGGCCAGAAAAGAACCTGTCCCAAATCATAGTATATAAAATTACCAAAGGCAAACTGAAATCCATAATAAAGGCCAAAGCAATCATAAACACATCAGAAAAATATTAGATTTTGAGTAGAAATTTTAAGGCCCAATATAGTAGGAAATGGTATATTTAAAACCCCAAATAAAAAGGTTTAAAAAAAGCAAAGACAAAAATCTGTGAAATGAATGGAAAGGGTGGTCATTATGTTAACATGAAAAAATCAGAAACAAAAATAAATTTATCACATTCTTTCCCTAATATGTGGAATCTGGGAAGAAAATAAGAATGACTATAAAATGATGGAGGGAATATTAAAGAAGAGGGAAGGTAACTGGGGATGAAAAAGAGAGGGGAGGAGAGAAATGAAAGTAAGCAGAGTGGTCAGGATTCAAGTATTTTATACGAGTGCATTGAAATAACACTGTGCAATTCAGTAATTTGGGCACACAATAGGAGTTGATATTAACAGTTGACAAGAACACCTGTTTTTATAACAAGTCCAATTTGCTATCATGTGACCATATACAAAACATAATGTACTAATTTAAAAATATTATTCTTACTTCTGCAAAGACATAAAATTTCAGGTTCAAAATTAATATAAAATTTCTTCAAACAATATAATTTAGATGATAAATTTCCTAAAATTAATTACTAAGTTAGCCTGTATTCTATATGATCAATAAAGACATTAAGAAAAATATGAATGGAATTTGAACATTTATTTTTTTCCACTGTTCTTTTGTGATCAAACCTTCTTACTCTTATTTACACAAGGCATGAACACCAAGAGTAACTCATTTTTGTAAGTATTACCTGGACTGAAATTTACTGATGTTCTAGATTGTGCTTTCATATATTGAAGAATTAGATTCCTGTTGCTATGTTTGAAAAAAAAAGTAATGAAATATGTATTTTCATACTCATATAAAAACACTGATAAAATATAATTCCATACTTAATAATGTTTTAGATCTTGTATCAGAACTTTTTCATATACTCTCCAAATTTTTATGCCCTATAAACATTTTATTAACTTGAAAATTATTTGAACAATGTTTGTTCTGTTCTGTTTTTGAGATGGCATTTCATGATAATGGCCATGCTGATCTTAAATTCCTGAATTCAAGCAATTGTCCTGTCTCATGATCCCAAGTTACTTATAATCTCAACTAGAACTAATGTGTAATTTTCACAGGTTCTATTATTCAAATGTTAAAATTATTTTAAAAATGATCAAGTCCTATTATAATTTGGGCTCTTCTTGTGCTTTATAACTCAGAGCAAATCAGCAATTAATTTATAACTTCTATTTTATAAATATCTCCTTAAATTAGAGCATATAATCATCCCTTCTGTGAGACAATAAAAACAAAGCAAGAAATTAACAAATGCCCCAAACTGGTTTGGACTACTACTATTTCTTCTCTACCTAGTTGAACAGAATCAGCAGACCTTTTTAAGAGTAGTTACATTTCTATGTTGATCTCCAACTGACATGGAACTCAAAATCCTCTTTAACACAATGAATACTGAGGAGTCATGAGGGGGCTTAGCTCTCTTAGATTCAATAAATCTGCTACATGTCTATCTCATTTCACCATGTTTCCTGACACCATGCTCTCTGCCCTCCCTTTCCTCCTCTTTGCCAAATCAAATTTTCATCACTACTTCTGGGCTAGACAAAATTATGTAATAATTAATAAACATCAGCCAATAATAATAAGGGCATGTGAATCATACTACACACCCTCATTTTTTTGCTCAGTATGAATAGCTTTTTTTTCTCCCTAATTGTAGTTCATGTTCATATATTTCACTCTATTCCAATGATTATATCATTCTCATTTACTATTTTTAAATTGAGTAATTTTTACTACAATATTAAGATTTTCTTTTTAAAAAATATAGTACTATACCTTCCCTTATCATCAACTGCATGTATGTTTGCTTTATTCTTAACTAAAAATTCTACCATCATGTGTCTGTTTTTCTTTATGGAGAGTAAAAGTGGTTTTTGGCCACTCTGAAAAACAACAAAAATAGTTTATTCACAAAATTACTACTTCCCAACTGAACTTAACCTCACAAAATACTGTATGAATAAAAGCATATAATATTAATGCAAATTAAGAGTAGCCACTCCCTTCTCTTTCCATTCTGCTTCCATATGTGCTGTTCTTTCACACTGAAATGCTTCTAGACTGGACACATGAACTCCAATCATTTCTAAAACTGCTTCAAACATTTACTGTTTCCACAGATCTTTGCCTCTGACACAGCATTCATCATGGCATCTTGGAATTAAGTAATCTGCACCCACCTCCACCAAGAGTGTCTAGAGGACATGAACTATACCTTCTATCTCATTAGCCCCATTACCTAACACATATTAGTAAAGGATGTAAGTATTATGTTTAATTAACAAGCTAAATTTTCAACTCACTAGTAGGGCGAATCAATCATTTTTTAAAAAATGTCTACTTTTCCAGAAATACCAGCCCTCATCAGAAAGATTCCTTGTTTTACTCAGATAAAATGTACAGAATTGTGCATTGTATGTCTAGTGTTACAGAAATAGCTTTACCATTGCTAAACACCTATTTTACATTGATTTCTCACAGTAGATATTCACATGTAAAGAATTCAAGTTGAAGGAATAGAGTTCTGTCCGAGAGCTTTCCAATGACATGAAAGTTTCCTCCATGTTATACAAGTCCTCTTGATTCTTTTCTATTTATGGAATCAGAATCCCAGATACCAATGTCAGGCATTCCTGCTTAAAACTGAGAGACTCAGAGTAAACTATGTTTTTTATATATATAATTGGTCCCTGTGTCTTCTCTTATTATAAGATGAAAGATATTTATCTTACATGTCAGAAATCTCAATACAAAAATATATTATTCTTACACAATTGGAGAAAAAAAATGACAGCTAATTCACTGATAGGGGTTAACAAATAGAAATAACCAAATCAAAAAAATCAACACCAAGCTGGGGTTGTAGCTCAACAATAGAGCATTCACCTAGCACATGTGAGGCCCTGGGGTTGATCCATAGAACAACATAACATAAATAAAATAAAGTTATCATGTCCAGCTACAACTAAAATATAAATATTAAAAAAAAACAAAGAAACAACAACAAAACAAAACAAACAAAAACAAACAAAAAACACCAAGTCAATAACTGGGCAAAAGAACTAAACAGAAATTTCTTGAAAGAAATACAAATATCCAAAATATATATGAAAAACTCTTCTGCATCTCTAGCCATTAGGTTAATATGAATAATAACTACACTAAGACTTTATCTTACTCCAGCATGATGGTAATGATCAAGAATACAAACAGTGATACATACTGGTAAGAATGTGGGGGAAGGGCACACTTGTAACACTGCTGGTGGGACTACATACTAGTACAATAACTCTGGAAAACAGTTTGGAGATTCCCCAAAATCTAAGCAGGGAACCACAACAAGAACCAGCTATATATGCATCTGTTGGTTACAATTCCATGTGGAAACAGAGTCTTGGAGGGATAGTGTGGCTCCATGTCTTCTGTGTACACATCATCCTTCTCTTGCTCTCCTACCCCCAAAGCTACTGTGAAATAAACCTTCATTTGCAATCTATTTTAGTATTTAGAGGATTGAAATGAAACTAAGAGTATTGTTTTTTTAACAGAGAGTCCCAGCCAACCATAGTAGGGAGGTCTGAACTGACCAAATGAGACAAACACCATTTGCAACCTGAAAAGCTGACTTTGTAACCAGTTGAGTTGTTTTTGTACCTCACATCTCTTTTCTGTTTGTAAATGCCTCCTGATCCTGTGGCCCTATTCTTCTACTTTTGTGCTGCTGGATTGTGAACTGTTCTTTTTAAAAAAAAAAAATTATTCAATAAATTGCTTTGCTTCACTTGGTGAAGTTTCTTCATTTAAAAATGACTTGGGGATGTTTATTATTTTATTTTTTCCCAACCTTTCCCATCTCTCCCCCCTTCTTTCTGCAGCTTTTGGTAACTTCTAGTCTACTCCGAACTTCTGTTATTCTTACTTCTTATATATTTTTAGAATTTTATTAATCTATAAACTTTATAGTTTTTACACAAAGTGCTCAATTTTTAAACAAATCATGTTGGGATTTTAAAAGAACATGTATGAAGCTGTATAAATTAATATGTAAAAATACATTGTAACAAAAATATATATTCCTTATTACTCAGCCATAAAGAAGAATAAAATTATGGCATTTGCTGGAATGGAAGTGTTATGGAGAGGCACTGCAGGAAACACTGTAAGTTTGAATTTGAAATCAAAAGAGAGTTTTATTTACCTTGCCAGGGACTGTCACCCACCATAGAGACTCAACCTCTGTAGGAGGACAGCAGCTTCCTGGTCCATCCAAGAAGAATATAAGCATAAAACCTACAACTTAGTGACTTGCTGATAATCATGTAAGCTAGACAATCAGAGAAATTAAAACATTAACATGTGGGACCTGTGGGCTTTAGGCAGGACTAGAAATTTCCAGTCAGCAAGCAAGTGATAAACAGAAGCACTAATAAGTAGCTGAATAAGAAATAAACATATAGAAATAAATGTTTTTTATGTATGTATTAATCATAACCAGTTAGGAAAAAACATATAGGTAAAAACATTGCCTTCATAATAGCTACAGCAAATTTATAATACATTAAAATTTTTTATTGATCTAGAAGAAAATTATAAATCTTTTTACTGAGATGCTTAATAGACCACAAGTCCTCATAGGAGGAAGGACACAGGTCTGGAGAGGAATACCGTAAATATTTGGTTTTTGCTTAGTTGAGACAAGATTTATGTTGCCCAGGCTGGCCTTGAACTCATGGGCTCAACTGATCCTTTTACCTCAGCCTCCCAAGCAGCTGGAACAACAGGTATGCAGCACCATGCCTGATTAATAAACCTTTCATGGCCATGATTGTGTTGTATATTTTCTTCATAGATAAATTCTTACTTTTTATAAGTTAAAAAATACTAGAAAGGGCAAGCAGCATAGGCCCTCTCTTCATTCCCTGACCCCAACTTAAGCCTCTGGAGATGGGGCTGCCCAGGGGACTCCGCTGCACAGCCAGTTTGGCAGTGACTCAGAAGCCACTTTTTGCAGAACAGAGACCTCTGAATTTCTTAGCATTCCTGACAAGGAATAGATTTCAAATAAACACTTAATTTAAGACTTTTTAATGATTCAAACTTTGAAGAAGCTGTACTTACACAATTTCAGCATTGTCTTCACAGAATAGTTATGTGCAATACTGTCTGAATTATTTTGCTCTATAGGGAAGCTGCATAAAATATTCTACATCAACCCGAATTCTTAAAAGTGAAACAGAGATAGTTCCATTACAAACAAAAATTCTGAATAATATACTCATTTAAAACATACCTATATAATTATTATGCTTAATATAAAACAAAACACATACAAATTTTTTTTCTAATGGCACTACTACAGGCAAGGCAAAAGCTCTTTCTTGAAGAATGACAAAAAAATCTTTATTTTTATGTAAAAAGCACAAATATACATATAGTACATAAATTGATGGTGAGCATATGTTGGTATGAAAATTTCAACAAAGAAGCCCAAAAATTTTTTTAAAAAAGTGTTTCAATGAGGATTTGGTGGTTGAGACATAATGAACAAATCTGTGAAGAAATTCTATTTATGATCTTTAAATATCAACATTGGTATAAGACCAGAATTACATGAAAGTTTCTGTAAATAGATGGATTTTGCAATAGTTAGTATTTGCCAATTTTGCACGAAGAAATAAAATACTGAGATTGGATAATAAGTTCAATATCAGGCTGGGGGTGGGTATGCAGCTCAGTGATAGAGTGCATGCATGGGTGAGGATAGCATGTATGGGTTCAATACTACAAAACAAAACCAGTACCAAAAAAGTACAATGTTTTTTCTTCAGATTAAGGCAAATGACAGCCCACTTTACCAGATTATTTCAATGTGAACTAGTCTCTTCCCTGGATCCTCATCATGCCTATATGTACATCATCTTTTGTCTCATAAAGTTTAGGAAAAGGTGATTGCCTAATTTCATCATCTTATTCTCCTGTCTCAATACACCTACATCAAAATACCAAATACAAAAAGAAAGTCCCCAAGAGCTCAAAACAAGTTATTTTAATAACAATTGTAGTTATAAACATGCAAAATTACAAGCTGGAGAAGGATCTACTTTTTTCTTAAGTACCTTTAAATCCCCAATATATAGAAATTCCTGCTGTCACATTGTTCTTTCAATTCAGGAGAACCCTCCTATTGCAACTGAAGTTTACTTGGTATTGCTCCTCCTTCAATAGAAGAGTACTCATAGTTATTTATTAAACTGACAGTCTCTTACTCTGAGAAGGAAAATAGAAACATTATCACAATACGCTGAAACTGACTTGTTGCTCATGTTTTCTAGTAAATGTGACATGTGACCCCAGAGTCAGTGAAGACTACCCAGTCACCACCCAGTTACCAGCTCATTACGATCTCTCTCTCTACCTTAAGCCACTTTGATAAGCAGGAGAATAAGGAACACACACTTGAGCACACAATCTGATCTCTGCAACCTGAGGCCGGACCAGCAACCTACCCTTCTGGGAAGATAAGTGTTCCTCTCTACTCCTGTTACTGTCTTTCTTGCAGCCACCCTTCCCAAATGGACTTGCTCCATCACAGGAGCAAACTGAGGGAATGCAATAGAGAACAGCTGGTGAAGGCTCCAGGAGATGCAAAGCAAAGTGCCCAAACCCATATGCCCTTTCCAGGAAGGAAGGTGGAGAAGAGAGAGGCTGCCCTGCACCACCACTTTGGCTCCTGGGAATATACCACACAAACGTACAAAAGAAAAGGAAGATTTGGTGTTTATGTTTGATGTCAAGAATCTCTAGTCACATAATTGGACCAAAAGTTCCTTCTGGAAACCATCTCAGCCTACATTTTACCTTACAGAAGAGGAGAGATGTCACCCTCTGGACCTGCTAAGCTAAACACAGTCTCCAAGTTAAAGAATTTCAGGAGGAATACAGGTCTCCCAGATTCTGTTCCACTGTTTTTCTTACTACAGTAGTTCCCTCATCCACAGTTTCAGTGCTCACTGGTTAAATAAAACTTGAACATATTAATAGGAAATTCCAGAAATAAACAATTCACAAGTTTTACGTTATGCTCCATTCTGAGTATTTTGATGAAATCTCACCATCTTCTTCCATCTCATTCCATCAAGACCAGAACATGAAGTATTCCTTTGTATAGTACACCCATGCTGCATGTGTCACCTACCCATTAGTCACTCAGTAACCATATCCATTACAGAATTGATATTGCAGGTGCTTATGTTCAAGTAACCATTATTGGCCCCAAAGTGCAAACTATTAAAGTGTATTATTATTATTATTATTTTACATATTATTATTAATCTTTTACTGTGACTAATCAATAAATTAAAGTATCATAAATATTAATGTACATGGAAAAACCCAACCTATATTCATAGGTTTTCACTTGGGGTTTTAGAACATATCACCCACAGGTTAGGGGGAGTACTATAAAATCATTGTGACTCCTTAACTTAGGAAAATTTTTAGAAAGTAAAAATTTAAAAATGCATTGCTTTAGCTTCTGAAATCAGAAAGCTTACAAATGATTGTCAGTCATGTCATGTGTGATACTAATATAAAACTGCAACCACACGGTTATCCTCTCCGTTCACTTGCACAGCTTTTTCCACCCTCTAAGTTTGTTTACATCCTGTCACAAATGGATTTTGGCTCTATGAAGATGCGTATTTTTATTTGTTTTTCTTACTGCCATATTTCCAGGACCCACCACAGTGTCTGGCACATAGTAAGTCTTCAAAAACTACTTATTGAGGGGCTGAATGAATAAATACTTGCAGCTTCTCTTAAGGGGAACCACTTCCACTTAAGTGACATTCCTCAACATCCTGACTGAAACACAGGATCATCATACTCAACAGATAATCCAAAGCCTAAAAATCATGTGTGTGTGTGTGTGTGTGTGTGTGTGTGTGTGTGTGTTTATTTTTCTCATCCCTCTTTTTCCCTCACTGGAACCTACTAGTTTGGCTATGCTGGTTGTGGCATCACACAGTGGACAATGGGCACTGATATTTCAAGAAGTCAAAAAGAGGCAGGCCATAACATGCTGTAAGCAAAATACAGAAGAATGCATTGGGCCTAAGTCTAAAGCAACCAAAAGGGAGGTGTCAGCACTAGACTGAGAACTCCAAGCCCTCTGCTGAAGTGTCTACACCGGCTGAGGATTTAAAATAATTTTCTCATTCCAATACCCTAGACTATGACTCTAATGCCTGGATTTGGATGTTTTGCCATTTCCAATTTTCCAACATTAATCTTACACAACCAGTCTTTGTATGGCTATCTTCTACCTTGTGCTGAAAATCCTAACACCTTAGGTGACAAAGTATTTTACATTGTGAGTAGTGTTCCAAGACACAGTGAATAAAGCACATATAAAATATAACTGCCCCTCTTCCAGTATGCATGGCTTTATTTCTGTATCTAGATACATGCTGTTATAAAAGTCTTTCACTGCAGTATTTCATTATGGATAGTCCAATTCACTTCGTTTAATAATAATCCAGAAGCAACCTGGATTTACAATCTGTAAAATTTTTAAAAGACAGATAAACAATGCATAATTTAAAAGTAGAACCATAAAATTATAAACCTTACAATCATGATAACTAATTTTAATATAAGTGAGCAAACAAATTCTTAACAAGTAATTTTGTCTTAAATTGTTAGACCAAAGGTAAATACTAACTTGTATAAGCAGCAATAAGTAAGCCATTTTCGATGATGTGCAGGGATGCCTTTTATCTCCATATTTTGAAAATATGCATAATTATATTTACAAGCAGGGGTCACAGCTATATTTTAACATTTTTTTGAAAAAGGAAAAGTAAGTAGGAATACATGTATATTATACTCATATTAAAAAAGAAGTAATGATAAAAAACAAAATAAATATAAACTATTACCTATAATGGAACAGAGAATAAATTTAAAGAAACAGAATCAAAGTCAAACCTGTTGGAATATATCATGTTACATGTTATTGTTATTGGAAACCCAGATTTCATTGTTAGAGACAAAATAAAAATATTAAAAAAATAAATTTGAATTGACATTCTAAGAATTCATGACTTTTCAAATGTATTTCCTTGTTCTGCCTAATAAAAGGGCTTAGAAGCAATGTTGTCCTAAATTTTAAGATCCTAAATGCCAAGAAGCAGGAACACAGGTATTTGTAGTCATATTATTCCTACTTTTCCAATTATTTAAACATTTTATATTAAAAAGTAAAAAAAGAATATTGGTGGGCTGGGGATATGGCTCAAGTGGTAGAGCACTCCCCTGGCATGCACAAGGTGCTGGGTTTGATCCTCAGCACCACATAAAAATAAAATAAAGATGTTATTTCCACCAAAATCTCAAAATAAATATTAAAAATTCTCTCAATTCTCTCTCTCTCTCTCTCTCTCTCTCAAAAAAAAATGGAACGTTGTTCATTGTAATTCTAGTAATGATATTATCTGCAGGTAACAATTGTAAACCCTGGAGCAGGGGTAATGATCTGAAGTCACTGAAGTGGTGCTCAAAGCAGACAGGTCCTAAAAGACATTTGGTTCCTCAAAGAACGAAATCTCACAAAAATCCAGGTTTTCGTAGCTTTTCCCAGAGCACCTCCCACTGCTCTGACTCCTTTTCTTAATATTGGAGTGGTGGAAAGGCTCTTTTTTTCTCTTTATCCCCATCTCCTGCTGGCTCACAATTGCCTCAGATTCTACATATAAGCTTTTCCTTTACTAGGATATTAGTTTCTGTCAACCCACCTCCAAAGTGTAATGAACATATAGCCCTATGTGATTCCCAATCTTAAAAAGGATCTTCTGAGTGAGACATTTCCTGACTTCCCAAACTTTATCTGGTTCTGTTAAGATAAAGAAAGCTTATTACAGAAATAAGGAAAACTATTGTAACACATACTTCCTCCTATTTTCTGGTAATAAAGGATGCACCAATTAATTTTAGGAGGGGAATATCTACCAAAATGTTCAATAAAAATGTTTAATCAAATTTAGCTACATTAAGATAAGGTGGTTTTATTATCCTATGATTTGAATTTTCCCACCTACTTTTGAGAAAATGGAATAGACTTTCTGCTATACAAGAGTAGAGAATATATGGATTGCATTTGCCTTGAAATGTGGTTACTGCTTGCTACATTGAAGTGTGATGCTTAACATTATGTGTCAACTTGGCTTGAATAAGTCTCAAAATTTTGATGAAATTCCCTTACAGATGTTGCTATGAAGATTTCTTTAGATGTGGCTGATATTTAAATAGATTTTCAGTAAGACAAAATACCTGTCATAATTTGATCCAATCATCTGAAGGCTTTATGAGAAAACACTGAGTTCTTCTAAAGAAGCATGATTCTGCTGCCAGACTTTCTTTAGATTGAAACTACATCATCATCTCTTTTCTAGCTCACAGAGTGCTCTGCAGATTTTAGAATTATCAATCTCAGCAAATGCCTAAAACTAAAGCTGTATCCCCTCTCCTCCCGCTACCTCTCCTCTCCTCCTCCTCCTCCTCCTCCTCCTCCTCCTCCTTCTTCTTCTTCTTCTTATTCTTCTTCTTCTTCTCTCTCTCTCTCTCTCACACACACAAACACACACACACACACACACACACACACGCAAACAATCTATTGAATCTGTTTTTCTAGTGAACCTTGACTGATACAGAGAGAATAGAGGGAAGTAAGAAAACTAATTTAACAAGTGTATGGATCACTCTTTCTATTAGTTATTTTAATTTCCCAAGAAACCCTAGAAAGTAAGTTTAATTATTATTGTAATTTAAGAGGAGAAAAAAATGAGTCCCAGAGAAGATAAGAGGTACTTTCCTGTATAATAGGAAGCCATGCAAAGAACCTACAATGACAGTCTTCATGCCTTCTGCCATTCTTAGATTACCTGCCTGTGAGAGACACTGGCTAGGGAAACTTGTATTAGCCAGAGACGGCACTATGCTCCAAAAATAAGAGAGACTCTTTGGATTAAAGAAGGGCAAAAATAAACCTCAGAGTTATTATTGGTAAGCTGTGATTGTTGCTGTTGTTTTATTAAGCAATAATTTTTTCTGACATTGTGCTGGTTTTCAGAGATTATGAGATAGTCCCCATTTTAAAAATAAAACACAAAAATATATTTCTTCATTCCATTAGTGAGCTGAGAATGGTTTTTATTTTCTTTCAAGTTTTTTGCCTAATTTTCTTGATGCAGCCCCCACATTTGTAAGTTTCACTGAGGCTAGACTAGGACAAACCTTTGTCATTCAAATGGAGCATGTGTTTCTATTTCAAAGTCTGTGGCCCACGTGTACCTTGGGTAAGAACAATGAATGGAAGAGTTACCAAAATTATAGTATCCTAGGGGAAAAGCAATGTAGACTAATTGTACTCTCTAAAGAGTAAAATAAAGAATAGGCTTCTTTGCTCAAAGCCAAAATTATTTCTATATATCTCTAGTATTTAAAAGTTCCCAAGAAAGCATTCCAAATTTATTCTTAGGACTATCGAATATGATGGCCTTAAGGCACCACACTAGAAGTAGAAATGAGTTTGAGTGGATGACATCTTTCTAAATAGAGAGAAAAAGTTTTCTGATGTTAATATAAATGTATACTTTGATTTTTTTAGAGACCTCTCAAAATATTTTAGATGAAAACATGAGTCAGTTAAAATATGATAATAAAATCAAATCTTTTTTACATATTTATGTCACTATATTTTTATTTTGGAACTGGTTTTAAGACTGAACTTAAATTTTATAGCAATGAGTTATCAATTTATTATTTCTGCTGTTTTTTTTTCTCTTTTTTATTGATCACTAGCAAAACACAAGCTTGCAAGAGGAAATGTCAATATTTCAGACTAAGCAGAATGGAGGCTACCCCCTAACTTTTATGACCTTAAATTCAGAAGAAATATATTGATAGGAGATATAGAAATCAAAAGTGGAAAAAGAAAAAGAAAATTAGCTCAACTGGGCTTAAAATCTGAGAGTAGTATTTAGAGCTAAGAAATAAATTTGAGTGAAATGCATCTTAGAATAAAAGCAAAACAAAAACTCCAGTGAAGAAACCAAAACATATATGTAAGATGGAAAGAGTAAGACAATTCATTGGAAAAGCTAAAATTCTAGTAGAAATGAGATTAGAAAGAAAAAGAAGATGCAAAATGGATGAAAATGAAAAGAGAAGATCTGTGAGATCTGAATGCTGTGAGAGTTTCATTTAGCAGGACAGAGGCTCCTCCATTGCCTTCAGGTTGAATGAGTCCCCAGGCCTTTCTAATGAAAGAGTCACATACTGTGATTTCCTCATTTCTCTCTAATGATGACGCTTTCAAAAAGTTCCTCCTTAGCTCTGATATTTGGAACTTTTTCCCACTCACCAAAACTCAAAATAATTATTAATTGGAGAAACTGTTTTTTTATGAAAACAAATGCTGCTCTTTGATGATTTTCTCTATTCATGTTAATTTTAATGTTTTTACAACTTATTGGTGTCTTTCCCCTTACTAAACATGACTATTTTGTTTTAATTAATTTTAGCATTTACATGAAAGAATACTTTGTATAGATTCATTTATTCAGTGTTTTGACCTTAATAACACTCTCTGGGAATAAAGTTATTTTCCATTATTTTGTTATTGTTGTTTTTTTCCAAATAAAATTATGCTCTTTTTATGCATGGTATTATATTTGAAGAATGCTAATGCAATAATGAAGCCATACTCAAGCTAATTCATAGCCAAAAATGTTGTTTAAGCACCCACCAATATTGTGACTCTCTTCTAAGCTACATTTTTATGCACTTCCTTTTGTTTGCTGTTATTTCTAGGGTCTTGAATTTCCAACTAGACTATAAAATCCTCCATGATAGCAACAGTATTTTAATGCTTTTATGACCTCCACTGATATTGGTATAGTGCTCAGTAAAATGTGCATTTGAAAGAGTGTGTGTTGAATTGATACAGCTCTTAAACATGCATATAATTGAGTCATGTTACATCTCTGAGTTGCCAAGTTTTTGAGTTAAAAGTTACTTAAATTAAAGTAGCTAGCTTCCTTAAAATTGATAAGATTTTTCTAAAATCTCATCATTCCTAATTCAATTTGTTAAAATAGATGCATATTTCAAGAGCCAACAATTTTAGAATATCACGTATTCAATTGCATTTTTGCTATTTAACTTTAGAAATCTTAAATAAATCTTATTTAGTATACATCTTTTCTTTTTGGCAAAGAATATACTTAAAGAGTTAGAATTACATATGTCCATTTTTGGCAAGAATTCTTACCATATTGGCAAGGTTCAGTTGTTTTTTTTAAGATATTTGTATTTCTTAAAAGCTTCACAACAAACAATAACAATATGTGAATTATGTGAAACTGAAGTTCATTCTGTATGTTGTGTATAGATTTATCTTCTCATATACTAAAATATTTGCTGTCCTAAACACATTTGTACTGGCTCTGGTGCAATATAAACCTTTGGTAGCTCTCAGTTTTCCTAAACATTTTTTTTAAAGTTTTTTTTGTGTGTGTGGTTGTTCTAGCTCAGAATTCTTTTTGTCTGTGTGAAAGTTCTTGACTTAGAATTTTAAAAAAGTGTAAGAATTATAAAAACTTTCAGATTCATTTTGTCTTAGAGATTTATTGGTTAAAAATTAACTTTTTAGTACTCAAAGCTACTCTTTTTTTAATATATACTCTTTAGGTGTACATTGACAGAACACATGCCTTTATTTTTATGTGGTGCTGAGGATTGAACCCAGGTTCCACCCACACTAGGCGAGCAAATCCCAGCCCTCAAAGCTACTTTTTATGTGAAGTTGCCTGTGTGCTTCTCTCTTTCTCTCCTTCCCTCACTGAATCTTGATTTCTATGTTATCTATTTGTCAAAGCCATCAGACTTCCATCTGTTTAATAAAAATAGTGTAAATGAAACATTAGTTTTGTTATAATTAGTTGGTACCTTAATAATTTTAAAGAATTTTTTATCAATTTCTTTTGGTATTTATGCTTGTAAGAAAAAATTAACATTGACATTCATACAAATACTATTAACATTCTGAAAATGGTGAATCCACATAATGAAAAATTTGTGTTTACTTTTATGTGCAAAATACAATAATTAAACAATTTAGGGTAGTTTTTCAGGGCTGTTCTGTAAATTTTCAACCAGGAGATGAGGCCTCAACATATTTTGAAGCAACTGTGTTCAGAGTTGAACACAGTTGTTCAGGGAAGTGAAAATGTAATATACTGGAATTATGTGAAGAGGGTAAAGAGATCAAGAAAGGTCAGATCTGTCATTATTTAGAGTTAGACTTCATCCTTTAGTTGGTATAGAATTGTAAAAAAAAATAAAAAATTGAAAATTGAACAAGACAGTATGTTAAATTGAAAATTGAACAGGACAGTATGTGATATGTATTGGAAGGTAATAAGAAAGATAATTCTTTTTGTTCTTTTTAGAAAATTTCTAGGGTGGCTCATGGGCCCCAGGAGGAGAGATCAGAGTAAGGTGGAATTATATCACTTATTAAAAAGAAATAAGAACTCAAGAGAAAAGGAAGGAGTTTAAATTTACCTAATAAAATACCTTTCTTAGCCTTTTTTTGACAACAGATAAGTAATGTGCAGATGTAGTGACAAGATGTAGAGCAAGGCACATCTCCCACACCAGCCACATGAACACCCAATAATCATCACACTTATGAACCAAAAGTATATTTATTCTATTTTTATAAGTTATAATAAAGATTGTTGTCATGATGAAATAAATGATTAAAGTTTAATTCTTTTTTATATAGGTCATAAAATCCATGCAATTAAAACAGATTGAATCATATCATAATTTTATCATAATCATATCATAACTTCATGATATACAAAGAAATTTGATGTCAGGAAAATAACTAAAAGAATGGTCTGAATACTTCTTTTCTGCTATTTTTTCCATTTTTTCTGAACCTTTCATTCTGTTATAATTCAGTTATCAATTTCATTTATCAATGGACATGTATGAAGTTCTAACATATATTTCAAAATAAATGTACTTGAGAAGTTCACTTGAAGTATGCACTTTAGTGTAAAACAGGAAGTTATATAAACTTATCTATGTCCTTCTCGATTCTGACCATCCTTATTGCTGTTCTCCTTTCAGTACTCAGAATCAAACTAAATATCTCTGCTCAGTCTTTGTCAGTGCCAGATTTAATATTTGTGCCATTTAGTATTTATTCCCTTTCAAGTTTCTTAGCCTTTCTGAGGCCATAGATTCTTCTATAAATTTTGCTTAAAAATATTTACATCATAAAGTAGTTTTGAGACTTAGATAAAAATAAAAAATTATTTAGAATATATAGTGCCTCAAAGAGATGCTAACACTATATGTCAATAATATCTTGGTGTATCTTTAATATTACTTGTTTGCATTTTAAATCCTATCAGAAATATGTTTTAAAATTTATTTTTATAAAATAGAAAAAAATCTAGCACTGACAAAGATTGAGCATAGACAAATTTTAATAAATTTGAAATTTTTAATAAAAATTTCTGTGTTATCATCATAGGTTTTTTTTCTCTATATGTTTTACCTTATCAAATTAAACAGTTAAAATTGATATTTCTAAATATGAAATTAAAACCAACTGTGGCTCTACAGTGATCTTTAAAGAATATTATAATTAATGATGTTCTTATTAAGATAGTATGTCCAGATATCTATGCTAATTTTTGATTTTGAAAGCCAAGGTAAACAGCACATGCATTAAATTTGACATTAGGATAGGATAATTTTTCGTCAGTTTGCCCTTGTTTTAAATAAACTAATCCCCTTCCACTGTGGCAAAAGATGTGTAGAATTTATTCATACTTTACTCTTCAAAAAGTTCTTAAGAGTAAAGGAAATGTCATTTAATATTTTATGACATATCAGTTGAGGAAAAACTATGTGAATTCTCCTTTAACATCTAGATGAATTTTCCCTCTCCTTGCATCCCCTTAATATGTGGAAGAGCTAATTAATGTGTGTAGCATTACAGAGTATTGTATGGATTGCTGCAATTAAGTGCACATCTCCAAGCAACATAGAGCCATTATGCAAAACCATTGTGAACAGATGATACATTAAGCAGCACAGCTCTGCTGTGTATCTAGTCCTTGATACTGAGAAATACTGCACTTGAGATGGAATATGCAAATAGAAAATCCACACAAGATCAGAGTGAGAAGGCCAAAATGCCACCCTTTGTTGGTTTCAAAATGAGAAATCCATTTCTGCTGCATAATCAAGTTAAAATAGAAAAAGAAATCCGTCAAAGAAAATTCAGATATTTCCCCTCCTTTTTGCTTCTTTGTAAAGTAATTCCTTGACATTTGCCACTAGAGATAAATAGACGAATTATTTTCACTGTGTATTATTCCTCTGGGGTGATTTTATACTTTTATTAATTTCCTAACATTTTCCCTCTTGTATTTACTCTAATGAGAGAAAATGGTGATGAACCATTACTCAAGAAGTCATCCATGATCATTGCTTTATTTATGCTTTTCCACTCTCTGAGTTACCTTGAGAAAGAGTCTTTTCATTCTTTTCTTTCTCCATCTTAAGTATAACAATAATAATAAACAAATAAATGTATATACTTTATTTTCCTAATAGGATAAAATGATTGATAAATGGTGAAATGATTTTTATTTAGGTAAATAAATTTGTAGTTGTTTCTCTTTTGTGTTCATCTCAGGTGCACAGGGGTCATCTCATGAATTTCTGCATTTTGTCTCATGCTATTCTCCTAACTCACCTTTTTCTTATCCTTCATCCCTAATGCCCACTTCTCTGTTTATGCAGATTTCTAATGAGCTTTATGTATGTACTTGGATAAATATAAATATGTCTCACTAAATAAGTCTTCTGTGCTTAATTCATATAGCTATAATTCAGTTTTATACATTTGAAATTGTACAAATCCAGTATAATTATCTTAACATTGTCTCCAACTTCTCCTGATTATCTCTAATTCTGGCATTTCTGTGAACAATGCCAAAATAAAGCAATCATGTATATGTTTCTTTCCAAACTTTTTCAAGAATTGCTCTAAACTTAAATCAATGAGTAAAATAACCGGAACAAAGGATATATTACATTTAACTTCATTTATAGTCAGAATAATTCAATGATCTAAATTTTCATTTAAGTATTAATTTTGTATACATAAATTTAGAGTATTCATATATTAAAAGATTTTCTGAGCAAGATGTAGATACTATTTATTTTCTGTCTTGAGATATATGGATCTCTCTTTTTTAATTTTAAGAGAAAAAATTAGATTCATAGAAAAATTGAGGGAAGTTACAGAGACTTTTTATATACTCCTTGCCCCACATGAGCAGAGCTGCCTCAAGTTAACATTCTGTGCCACTAATAATATATAAATATTTGTTATGAGTGTGTGTGTGTGTTATAGTCCTTGAAATTATACTGATATAATCAATATCCAAAATAGATAGTTTTTCTATCTAAATAGATAGTTTCTCAATATCCAAAATAGATAGATTTTCTTTTTAACCTGGCAGATTTTTATTTTTAATATTTAAATGTTTGAATTATTAAATAGTTAACCATATACTTTTATTTCCTTTTAGCTCTCTAATGTGATGGATTAGACTGTAAGGCTTCTTGATATTGAACCATGTTTGCATTGTTGGAATAATGCCCAATTAATTATGTATTTTTTTCTTTAAAAAATAACCTTTTCCTATTCTGGTGAAGGAGACATAACACAAAATTTCCTCTTGTGATTACTATGAAGCATACAGTTCTGTGGCACCCAACTAACACCATCGTTGCATGTATTGTTTAGTAGTGCATCATTAAATTTTCTTGTCAGAATTTTGTATCTAAAACCAGAAATGAGGAAAAATGAGACCATAATTTCATTGACTTGAATTCTTGCTCACTGATTTGGGAACCCAGGTTTCCCAGACTTCTAAATAAGCTGGCAGCTTTCACTCTGTTTGCTAGAAATCCTTGCATGGGAGCGAAAGCAAGTTTCCTCCAGGCGCATGAAGAATCACCTATAAAACCTCCCTGCTGGTGTCTCTGTGACATTTTTGGGTGCATTTGAGTGTAAATATTTTATGGTTACTTTTTGTCTGTGCTAGGCAAGCAGTCTACTGCTGAGCACACCATTCTTTTAAATATAACCCAATGGCACTCTTCAGTCCCCTGCCTGACCCCTCTGCCAGGCCCTACCTCTGATTCACCTCTTCTGAAGCTCCTGGTTGTGTTCTTCTAACTGATACTGGAGCCGCTTTCTCTGCTGCTCCAGGGGCAAGTGGCTAAAATCCTCTGAAGCCACAGTCTGCAAAGGAAAGAGAGGGTTGAGTCTGGAATTCTGAAGCTGAAGCTTCCAGGCGCTGCACACTCCTGAAGATTCAAGTCCACCTTCCTCCCCTTCCAAATATCTTGGGAGCAAGGTCATAGACAGAGTGAAGAAGGAGTGGGACCCAGCTGGCTGCAGGAAGCAAGCCTACGGTCCACCACCTTGCTGATGGGAGGGCCAGTGCCATCCCTCCTCCCACAGTCCTCACTTACCCCCATGGCCTCCTGGAAGAATCTGGAAGGATGATAGCCACAGATTGACTGACTTACTGATCTCACTCAATAATACCAAGGGATCATAGACATAGCTGGTAAGGGAACCCATTAGGCAAGGCCAAGGACATGACACCCTCTAGGGGGAAGAGGGTTGGGGGGGTGTGACTACCAGCTGGGTCCACGAGGGGACAGGCAAGGAGGAGGCAAGGGCAGAAAATGAAGATGGACAGAAGGATGAACATAAGTATGGATGCAGAGAAGCAAAAAAGAAATAAAAAATAGTAATAATATCCCAAATCAAGATGCATAATCACACAGAAAATACATGTAAGGGCAACACAAAATCTGATAGGTAACAAGGAGGACATTAGACTCAGAGAAAGAGGTCACACCTCTCTCTACCCCATCTCCTACATCCCTTGACTATTAGGTCTAGGGGCTGGAACAGGGATGCTATAGTCCACTGGGCTTTCTGGACTCAGTTTAGAAGGAGGTAAAGGAGGCATTTGCATGAAGAAAGTCTTCAGACACAGGCCAAAGTGGCATGCCACTCATAGAGGGCTGTGGAAGGCAGGAAAGGTCAGGGGTTACAGCTTAGGAGGAGAGGGCTGAAGACCAGAATGACTGGTGCCAGTGGGAGGTGTCTAAGGCATACTAGGGAGTCAGGAGCTGTCCAAGATATAAACTGGTGGTGTTAGGGTTTACGTCTGATGCTGAAAACACACAAACAAACAAACAATACCAAAACTATAGAGCATAAGAATCCATCAGATGGATAGAGATCTGGGGTTAGGGACACTCCTAAAAGACAGGAACACAAACTGTCAGTCCAGCACAAATTCCACCAGCAGATCTTCTCCCAGCATCCCGAGCATCAGCAGACAGATGCCACAGGACAACATCCTGCCCTCCTCAGTCTCAGGGGACTCCCAAGCCAATGTGCTGCTGACTTGCCTTCCTTCCCTCCAGCCCAGGAATGTAGCAAAGAGGAAAAGTATGGCCCAGGACTCAGCATTCCTGTGGCTGGGCTCAACTCATTAGGGCCTCAGCTGTCCCCACTCACTGTCTTCTCACACAACATTCTGGGCCCCCACCTTGCTCTTTTTGCCAAAAGGCCAGCGCTTGGCACAACTATGGCCAGGGCCCTGGAACTTAGGCTCTCCATCTGAGCAGGTGTCCAGGCCATTTTCTGAGTGTGCACAGATCATAGGCTGGCTGAAATCCTCAAATTCCACATCACCAGGGCGGGCATAACCTGACTTGTGCACTTCTATGAGAATCTGGGTGTCCTGGGGGAAGGAACAGTGGGTGGGCAGTCAGGGGCAAGGCCCTACCTAGTTTGGGAGATTCCCACAGTGCCCACTCATTGGCCTACTAAGGCACCCACATTCTTGGCATCCACAGCTTAAGCAGCCACCTTCATGTCCTCAAAGCACTTCGTAATGATGAGTAACACCTGCAGTTCCATCTCTGACAGCAGTCAGTAACCTGATTTACTGATTTCACTGAAGGTGGCTCTATACTCTTCCTTGACCTGCAGTTTCTGTGGGGACAGGGAAAAGGCATGAAACACATGGGTGGAGGCAGATCAGGTATAAAGCATTCTGCAAATATGATGGTGCCCTAACTGTCAGCACTAGCTCCTGCCCAGTGTGGTGGGGAAGACACACTCCTGTAGGCGGAGCTGCAACACAGGGCTGGGGGTTGAAAATGAGTTATATAAGAACTGTAAATTGCTTCAGGTCAATTTGGTATCACTTGTGTTTTGACACAAAGTTATGGAGTATATCTTGTTTCCAATGTTTATTTAGTATAAGTGATTTCGGATCTGTATGTACTTTTTTTGGTAAATTATTTTATTGAAATTATTATTTGAAATAATAATTTTTTCATTGAAATAAAAATTTACAAAGAATAGGTAACTATCCCCAAGGAGTTTATTGATTAAAAATATCAACTAGTTGGCTATTTTATCTGCACATAATTAGTGGAAGTTTTAGTTGTTTCATACTGATTGGACTGAAGTAAATTTGAATATATATTTAAGATAAATATGAACTCTGATAAATTTTAAGTTATTCACTTCATAAATTATATTTTTGGAAAAAACCTCATGGTACTTTTAGTTGAGGAAAGTAAATGTCTTATCTGGAGCTTGGCCCCAAACAAAGAAAGGCACCTTGAGTTATTCATTCTCAGCAAGTAACATTTCTTTCCATACCTTTATTCATCCACTATAAAGCTATTGTAAATCAGTGAAACTATTTTGCAGTAAATTCAGAAGATATGAATATCTTCTTCTAACCAGTTCTCTATCTCAATTTCTTTAGGAATAACGAGCAGCACCTATGTTCCCAATGGAACCTGGAGGAAATTAACAATAATGTTGAGGAAATAGGTCCTCCATATGATTATATGATTGATTGGTTTTATATCCATCAATCAATCATTCAATAAATGTTTTGAACACTAACCAGCATTGTGTTCCACAGATACATGGTGATGTATCTGTGGAAAACAAACAGACAAACATTGTTTTTTTTTTTAAATTCTTGTCTTTCTTTATAAAATTTGCATTGTTGTTAGGATAAATAAACCAAGTTATTGATTGCTTAGCATAGTTATATTCTTTAGCTATTATTTTCACTATACTTAGTATTCCAAAATAATGATAGTTAATCTCATTAAATAATGGCTAATTAACAAGATTTTAAATTGGTACATTTCTGGGAAGCCCCTTGGAATATAAAACAATAAACAAACAGAGGTCCAATATTCCCATTTGACAAGACACAATTATTTGTCTTAATTAAATTAAGATTTTCAGAATTATTGTGGGGATAAATTTGTTAAACTGGTGCTTCAAGGAATTTCAGGTTTCTTGTAGTTCTTGTAAAATCAATTCTTTTATATTATTCAGGGAATGGAAGCAAGTGCAAGTTTAGAATTTTATTTTTGTCAGGGTAACCAATTTTTGAAAAGCTAAGCTTGGTTTCTTTCTTCTGACTTATAAAATAAGAGTCAAGAATTATCTTCCCAAATGAGTATAAAATACTAAATATCAACATTTACCTCCAACTCGTAGATTTGGGCAAATAATAATTTGAAAAATTAAAGAAACTTGTTTAATGCAATGAACTCAGGGGTGTGCTTCTACTGAACTACTCCTCAGCCCTTTTTGTTTTGTGAGACAGGGCCTCACTAAATTGTCCAAGTTGTCTTGGAGCATGCAATCTTCCCACTGAGACTCTGGAGTCACTGAGATTACAGGCCAGCATGATACTATATGGAGCTTACATGGAGCTTATGGAAAGGTAAGAATAATGCATATGTGTGTATCTTATACATAAATATATGCTTAGTCTGAAATATATCTGTGTGCATAAACTGTATGTGTGTATGTATAATTATGGTGGTGCTAGGTGCTCTGAAGTCAGTGAAGGGCTATAATGCAGTGGGCAGGGATGGCCTCCCTGATAAGGTAACAAGTGAACAAAACATAAAAGTGAGAAAAGGGACCATTTGAATAGATGTACAAAGACAATAAAAGCAGCAGAAACTCCCTCACAAAATCAGACACACTGACTTATCAACTTGGAGTTATAGGACTGAAATCTACATTAAACCCAGGGAGAAAAAAATCCCAAGTTAAGAATATTATATACAAGATTGACCAAATTATGGGCATGCACAGATGTGGCATAATGAATCCTATGATTATGTATATTTACAATATACCAATTTTTAAAAGCTATTATCTAAGTTGAGTGTGGTGGTGTATGCTGTAATCCCAATGACTCAGAGTGAGGCAAGAAGATCTGGAGATCAAAGCCTGCTTCAGCAGCTTAGTAAGGCCCTAACCAACCTAGTGAGAACCTGACTCCATATAAAAAATAAAAATTCTGGAAATGTAGCTCAGGGTTAGAGTGTCCCTGGGTTCAATCCCCAGTACCAAAAACCAAAAATAAAATAACAATAATTAAAATATAACTAAAAAAGAGAACATCTAAAAGAAACCCAAAAGAACATTATGCATCAAAGATCAATAATCATATTAACAGAAGATTTAACAACTGCTGCAGACACAAGCAGATAAAAGAGATTTCCAAAGGACTGAACAACAACAACAACCTGTCATTCTAGAGATTTATGACTAGTTAAACTATAACTAGAGTAGGGGCAGGAGAGGACAGCATTCTCCCTGAAAAAAAAAAAAACTATTAAGCTGTTATTAAACAATTAAACCACATATTTTGGTGCACAGCAGTAATCCAAGAAGCTCTGGAGGCTGATAGCAGAGGATCTCAAGTTCAAGGACAATCTCAGCAACTTAGTGAGGCTTTAAGGAATTCAGGGAGATGCTGTCTGTAAGTAAAATATAAAAAAGGGCTTGGGATGTGGCAAGTCCTGGATTCAGTCCCCAGTACAAAAAATAATACATCTGAATAAAGCAAAATGACCCCAGAGAAAAGGTATCATTTGAAGGAGGAATAATTCACACAATACAATTGAAAAAGATCTTTATCATTGTGGAATTAGAAAGTACATAAACAACGAAACAAAATGGAGTCAGGTGACAACAGTGTTCTGAGGAGAGCAAGATGAGAGGTGTGTCAGAGCAACCTGGAGGGGAATGGCCCTGCTTTGGACAGGGCAAGTTTTCTTTCTCAACATCAGCACAACTGAACTTCTGAGCCAGAACAGTCCTTAGGGTGGGAGCTGACCTGGGCATGAAAGGATGTAGACAACACCTGCCATTTTAACAACCAAAAGTGTCTCTAAACAATATCACAGGCCCTTAGGCCTGCTACTGAGGGCCCTAGAAAGAGGTGTTCAAGAAGGCAGGGACTGGCCTGGGATGCCAGGAGGTGCAGATAGGGACCTAATTCCAAGCTGGTCCCAGCGTGTCCAGGCACAATCTAGAGGGGACCATCCAATTACTAGTATCCAACAAGATCTCAAAATTACTCTTCTGTTTCTGAGCTAGAAAGGGGACTGATGTGTTCTTTGAGCAACTCCAGCTGGTACAACAGGGTCCTCTAGGCTGCCTTGATATCTTTTTCCAGATTTTCCTGAAGCCGCTGGCAAAGTGACCAAACCAGAAGAACCAGTAACACCAGGCACAGAGCCCCCAGGGCAACCACAGCCAGCCACATAAGCCATTGGTATTCCATGGGGGCCTGAACCTACAGGTCACTGAGGGGCCCACTATCACAGCCACAAGATACCCCTCAACAGCCAGCCATGTCCCCTACTCCTCTGAAAAGCAGTTGTAGGCCCCAGCATGGTGATGTTGGGCAGTCATCACCACCAGGGCTTGGAGACGGGCATCATAGTGGATGGAGCCTGGCTCATCTGCAGGTAGGTCCTGGCCCTCAAAGATCCAGCGGGCATAGGCCAACTTGGAGGAGAGGGACAGGGAAGTACCAAATCTGTGCCCACTACCATTGTGATGTTTTTCAGCATTCACCTGACTGTAGCAACAGAGAGAGAAGGTAGCAGAGTCAGTGCAAGAGACCAAGGGCCAGGGAGGTGTGATGTGGAAAATCCACCTAAGGACCACAGCCCATCTGGAGTGGAGGGGAACACAAAAAAGCTCACCTTTCTTAGTGCCATGAAGGTCACAAAAGCCTATGGTATCTGAGATCCCCATGTTCTCAACAAGTAGAGATCTGGCAGAGGAAAGGGGTATCAGAAGCGTGGTTCCAACCACCATATCCACACACCTTCCTGGTCCCAGGCCTTGCAGAACCCAGCTCACCCAGAGTAGCTGGCCACAGACAAACAGTGACTAGTGTTGATGCTCCAGGCAGAGTAGGAGTCCCGCGCAAGGACACAGTCTGCACAGATGTGGTACTTCACAGAGTCTGCCAGGGGCAGCTGGACCAACTGAGAGCAGGAGCCAGCAAAGAGCAGCTTCTGTGGGAGAAGAGGAGTGAGAGGGTTGGTAGGGCCACATGCATCTCAGGGCCGCTCAGACCCCAAGGAGCACAAGCAGGAGAGGTGTCCACATGAGGAAGAGGCAGAAGACAGCACTGCAAAGCAAGGTGCAAGTCTCAAGAAAACAGGGAGGCTATACACACAGAAGGCATGAAACATTTTCCTCCAGTGCCCTTGGCTCTCACAATGGCACCAGCACAGCATAAGGTGTTCTCTGTTTGAATGGTAACTGCCAATCTGAGTGTTTACACAACCCCATATTCTTTCTGCCATTACTCCATGTGCTGGGGAACAATTTTAAGTGATAATAGCTGCAAAAGGCAAACAAATCATCATCCAGAGGATCCTGCAAATGTGTATGAGGGTTAAGAAAAAAGACAACACTTCAGGGGACATGGTGGGGAATCAGTGGGTCAGGCCCAGAGCACCACTGGGGACTAGGCAGAAACCAACACTGGGAGGGCACCATAAACATGTCAAAGCTGGGGAAGTCTGGCGAGTATGGAGAGGATCAGAGAGGAGGCTGTAAGCAGAGTCCTGGACCCACATAGAGGTGTCTAAAAAAAAACATGAGTTTTCTCCAGGACTGCAGGGACCAGGGTATACATAATGTTCCTGTGGAGTGCCAATCCTGTCAGCACACACCCTGACTTCCCAGGCTTGCCCTGAGGTGACTTAGGTGTGCTGAACTGGCCAACCATGCCAACCTGATTTGGGGATGGTGGAGTGGGTGCAATGGCAGTGCATGGAGTCTAATTAGCTACCTTGCTTGGTGACAGCACAAGGCTTTCCACAGTTTCCTTATCAAACACTTGCAGTTCCTCAATCAGGTGGACCCCAGGCCTCAGGATCATAGCCTTGAGCAGCCAGCCATCTCCTGGAAAAGTCTGGAGAAGGGAGTGTCAATGACAGGGAATGAGGCTCTTGGGTGTCTCCCAGCCCCAGTCACATCCAAGAGCTTACCTACTTGTGCCAATGAACAGCAGTGTATAGGTGGCTTTGTCAAATCCTGTAAATTGGTCAGCCACCAGGTGGGTGAAGTTGGTGTTTTCATGAGCAGGGGCTGGCCCCATGAAGGCTCTACCTGCTCGTCCATCAGTGGGTGCTTCTTGATGAAGATGAGGGTTCTGTCAACCAGCTCCAGAGAACTGGTGTGACCATGGTGATGGTGCCATTTGTTGATGCACTTGTGGGGGTAGGGGTATGGACAGGGGCACTATCAGCTGGTGGGAGGCCACTGGAACTGACAGGAAACACCTCCTGCCCAAAGGACTCACTGAATCAGGCTGGGGGCTGGGTACTGGGTCAGTGTATTGACCCCACATCTGCACTTCCTCAAACAACCCAGGGTTGGTTTCTGCCTAGTCCCCAGTGGTGCTCTGGGCCTGACCTGCTGACCTCCTTGTAGGGACCTTGGAACACCCACTGGATCTCTTCCAACTGGTACTCACAGACTGAAGAAAGGTCCACATTACCCCTGTTGCAATGAGAGAGGGATCTCAAGGGTCAGGTCCAATGCCCACCATAACATCTCACCCCAGCTCCAGAGATTGCAGGAATGTGGGGATCAGCAGAAAATGCTCATGTGCAGAATAATATACCAGCAGGCAGATCTAAGGTGCCACCAGGCAGGGCCTTGCCTTCTTTTCCCAGGGGCCTTTAAAAGGGGCAAGTACTAAGTGTTCCAGACACTGACCACTTGGATGTCCCTATAGGACAGCATGGTTCAGGCCCTCCCACCCACATACTGCCCTTGACCTGAACACCTGCTCATCCCCCCCCCCCAGCATTCCTGGCCAACTCACCATCACATATAAAATACACCAAAGAAGGTGGTCTTGTGCCAGGAGGCACCCTGCAGGGTGTGCACAGCCTGCAGCTGGTTGAAATAGAGCTGCTGGTTGGGCACTGAGCACCCCAGCTGTGACTTCAGGAATGTGGTCCACTTCTTCTGCAGTGTGCATGCACCGGCTATGTCACTCTGGCAGATATGAAGGGGATGCAGTGGGTCAGCCGCTGCCCAGCCCACAGGGTTCTCAGGGCTCATGCTGGGGGCTCAATAACTTGCAGACACGGGCAACTTGGGCCAGCAGCTGCTTGGTACAGCAGTCGTATTCCACCACCCTCTCACTGAAGAAGTACACCTTGTCGTCATCCCCTGTGATGCTCCCCACACTCTCAGGGACATAGGCAGAGGCAATGAATTGGGGCCCTGCAGCAAGGCAAGGAGGTTCAGTCATGAGGTGACAAGGACCTCACAGGTTTCCCACCCTGGGCTTCCCCAGTCCTTCTCCCTGCTCACTGTTGAGCCATGAGGCCTCGTACTCTGCCTTCATGGGGTGATAGGGCCCCATGTTCTGGAGGATGACAGGCTGGGTGCCCAGGAAGTTATTGAGGGTGGCTGAGTACAACTCACAATCTGTGGGAAATGGAAGGATAGTCAGGCCATAAACAAGTTGTAGACACCAGAGTGTGTCAAGTTCCAAGGGACTCACCCAAAACAGGCACAGCCACTCACCTACAAGAAGGCCAGTGTGGCCCTTAGCTGGGTCATAGGGACAATTCCCCTTCCCATCATCAAAATCTTCATGCTCCAAAGTGAAGGTGAGCATGTTCTAGAGGCAGAGGGAGCCAGTCAGGAGGATGAGCATGAGGGCAGGACCCCATACAGGAGGCCAGGGTGGCAGGCAGCCAGGGTGGGGCAGCACTAACAATATAGGTGCACTTGGGCTGAAAGGCATAGGTACCACAGACATACAGGTGGGAGGTGTTTTAAGGCTGAAGGAAGCAGATGCAGTTGAAACACTCCATCTTGGGGATAAAGGGATCAGTCAGTGAGACCCCTAGGTAAGGGCCACTAGTGCCGAGGCTAAAGAGAGGTCTGCCCTCAAATGACAGTACTCCAGGGAACAGTGCCCTGTGAGGCCCAGGAGGCCAGCAGTGCCTGAGCATCCTCATGGTTGCTTTTTCCTTTCTCAGTACACTCGTTCTTCTTCTCAGTTGGTGCCTCCCAGAAGATCTAGTGGACAAGGAATATGGTAATGTCACATGTACATGCAGAGAAGGACGATACGCTGTGAGAAATCTTGATCCTCATCCTCCGGAAGCTTCTTTCAGTAGAGGACAGAAGCCCCTAGCCACCAGCAAGGAGCCATGGCACTTTTCTTCCAAGTCGCTCAGGAGGCTGAGGCAGAAGTATTACAAATTGAAGGCCAGCCCTTGCAATGTAGTAAGAACTTGTATGTAAATAAAGTTTGAAAAGGGACTGGGAATGCAGCTCATAGAGTGTCCCTGTGTTTAAGCTCAAGTACATGGGTATGTTTGGGGGGAGTCCCATAGTACTTCATCATGGCATATTCCAGTAAGTGCCATAGAAGGGAAGAGAGAGCTTGCTGATCCTGATGGGGGTTGGGAAGGCCTGGGGGCACACTATTTGATGAGATACCATGTGGTTTAATTGGGTCAAATGGTGGTTGCATTCCAAGCTTTCTGAGGAATCTCCATATTGCTTTCCAGAGTGGCTGTACCCATCCAAATTGATTTATTCTAAGCAAGTGTCTTCCCATGTCTTTTAAGTTTAGAGGCAAGGAGTTCTTTTTCCAAGGATGTCATGCCACTTTTTAAATTATTGTTGAAACTCCAAATATGTGTAGCTTTTCATCCACCCTTCCCACACACAAGTAAATGAATATCACAGTATCTCACTGGATCTCCAGTGCCCATATGTGTTTGCAGCTGATGGCAGGGTTGAAGTTTTGTGGCAGAGATCAGACAGCACAGGCTCAGAATGTTTCTCTCCTCCTTATTTCCCATCCTTTTATCATTGGAGATGGAGCAAAGCAGCCTGCTTGAATCCTTAGGTAGTGTGACCCTAGAATATTGGTGGCATTATTTCTACTCTCCATTAGGCACCAATAGCAAAAAAGCAAATTGGGAACACACTTATAGCATCTGCAGTAAGTATGAAGTTTGTGTGCATCTGTTGAGCTGCAGTGATGAGATGAATCCTCTTTGTTAATATGTGACTTGCAACTTGAAGCCTCCCCAGTCTCTGAATTATAAAGCAGGTTGCTCTGTGGGAAGCCTTTCAGCCAGAGAACACATGGAACAGAGCAAGGGATAATCCTGGGAATGCAAAGAGCACACTGGAATTTTTTTTCCTTTCCCTTTTGGTGGTGACTTTAGGTAACGGCTTCGTCAAAACCTGGCTGATTCCATAAAGCCTTGGAAGTAAGGGCTGCTAGAAATGAGAGCACACTGAAGTATGTCAGCAAAAGAAGAACAAGTGGCTGCTCTTGTAACATGCACTCTATTACCTTGACCCCTCTCCTAAAACCTAAAAACTGTAGTTCTGAGTCAGGCGTGGTTGTGCATACCTGTAATCCTAGTGGCTCTAAAGGCTGAGGCAGAAGGATTGCAAGTTCAAAGCCAGCCTCAGCAAAAGCAAGGCCCTAAGCAACTCAGTGAGACCCTGTTTCTAAATAAAATATGAAAAAGGGCTGGGGATATGTGTCAGTGGTTAAGTGTCCCTGGGTTCAATCCCCTGTAAAGGGGGGATTTTTTGTGTATGCTAATTATATAGAATAGTGGGTTTTGTTGTGGTATATTTGAAACTGCATATACCATAACTGTAGCATAGGCAAAGGGGTCAGAGGGAGAGTTGAAGGGATGCAAGGGGAGGGTACCCTGAATGAAATATATCAATCAGAGTATCATGAATCCTATAAAGAAAGAAACTTTCAAGCCTGCCACAGAACTAAGACTCTGTCTACCACCAACAGATGGAGCTTGGGGTGGGGAGCTTATGTCATGTCCCTTTGGCTTGGAAACAAATATTTGTAAACACTTTTTCAGAACCTAACACAAATTGAGACTGAAATAGAAGACAGGAACTTATTATACTTGATCATGACCTGTTGGCATATTACTTAAGATTTATTGATTCCCTTCTTCTATAATTCCATAGTCATAAAGAGAATTGGAATCATTTTGTTAAAAGCTAGAACGCTAGGTAGTGCTTGTCCTGGAGAAAATGTACCAGAAGTTTGTGCCTCAAAGAAGTGGAGTGGAGTTACAGCTACAAACCTGTTTTCTCTGATATCCATTTCTAGGAAATTGTTTTCACAATATCTGAGCATCTCTTAATTAATTGGTAAAATGAATTTCTGAGCAGAATTGTACTGTGGTCTGATAAGCCAGAAAATCCCCTCATATTCACCCCTCACAAACACTCTGCTTAGCATTTTTACAAGGATTCTCCCCTCTTCAAAGATGAAGAATGATTGTTGTTTTTATTTTATCAATCCACATATTTAAACAAGTTTTTTTCTGTTTTGTTTTATACCTGAAATTGAACCCAAGGGTAGTTAACCAATGAGCTATATCCCCATCCCTTTTTCTATTTTATTTAGAGACAGGATCTCACTAAGTTGCTGAGGCTGGCTTTGAACTTGCAATCCACTTACCTCAGCCTCCAGAGCTGCTAAGATTACAGGGGTGCACCACTGCACCTAGCTAAATGTAACTTTTTAATTCCACTTCTACACATGGGTGTATAAAGTCAATGTGACCTCAACTGATGTAACCTGCAGATTAGCCACTGGTAAACACAAACAAGATTGGTGACTTTTTAAGCAAATGGTTAGACATGTCATCACTTTTCACAGTTTGTCCATGGTTAGCATATACAGTTTCAGCAAGAATCTTGCAGTTTCGGATGTAAGTTCTTGCCAAAAATTTTTATTGGGGGGGCAGGGATAGGAGCTGGGATTTTCACACTAAAGCCTGCTGTGCGTTGTGTGGATAATCCTCAGTTTTTTTCTTTGCATTTGACTGTGCAGATGACATAAAAATATTTTGTAAATTGGAAAGTATGATCACATTCCCCCTCAGGTTTCATTGAGGCACAGATTCCTAGTGAATCTAGTTTATGCCTGCACATTTTTGGGGAGGTGAAGTACTTTTGCTCTGAAGGATGCTGCAGCCATTTTTCAAGTGGGTAAAAAGTTATCTCTAATACATGTGAAATTTTTCACTACCTAAGAGGAAGGGAGTTGGAAAACAGCTTTTTTCTTTCTTTTTTTTTTCCTTTTTCTTTCTTTTTTTTTTTTTTTTTGTACCTGGGATTGAACTCAGTGGCCCTCAACTACTGAGCCACATCCCAGCCCCGTCCCTTTTTAATTTTATTTATAGACAGGTTTTCCCTGACTTGCTTAGGGCCTTGCTAAGTTATTGAGGCTGGCTTTGAACATGCCAACTTCCTGCCTCAGCCTACTGAGCTGCAGGGATTACAGGCATGCCCAGCTAGGAAGCAGTTTTAAGTCACAGAGACATTTGATGTGCATATTTGTGTGAGTTAGAGTCTTACTAGAGACATTTTTAAAATAGTTTTTAAGTTAGAGATGAACTCAATATCATTATCTGGTTTATGTATTTTTATGTGGTGCTGAGGATTGAACCCCAGTGCCTCACTTGTGCTAGGCAAGCACTCTACCACTGAGCCACAATGCCAGCCCTCAAATTAATGTATTAAACCTCAGATTTTCCTCCTGTCAAGTGGAGTATTACCAACATACTTCACAGGGTTGCAAGGAGGAGTTAGAAAAAGTGCTTAGAAGAATATATTCTCTATAATCCTTAGATATTGTGATTAATGTATCATGCACAATTTCAAGTAGCTTACATCATAAGACACAGCTAAAAAGGGTAAAATGAATATCCCCCAGGGGTAGAAAGTGGTAGAAAAAGCAATTTGACACATTCTGGAGTCCTGATACATTTTTACTCTGGAGTTCTGATACATTCTTACTCAGATCATGAATGGG
Organism: Callospermophilus lateralis; assembly: GCF_048772815.1. Classification (NCBI taxonomy): domain Eukaryota; kingdom Metazoa; phylum Chordata; class Mammalia; order Rodentia; family Sciuridae; genus Callospermophilus; species Callospermophilus lateralis. Next base: position 5,161,179 of record NW_027514380.1, on the reverse strand, counting down.
GTTCTGTGTGCCCCTCCTATGGTCCATGATGGTTTTGCTAGGTTTGTATATAGTAGGAGTACAGGTAGAGCAGCAGATGATATAGCCTCAGGGCCAGGCTGTATTTATCCACATTATCTGGAAAAAGACCTGAGGTTCCTGGGGGAGGAAACAAACAGTAGCTGATAAAGTTTGGTGGTACTAAGCATGATTCCAGAGAAAGCAATGCTCCCCAGCTAGCTGGTGACAGATTCCTGCTTGTTCTTCCTTTAAGCTAAGAGATGAGCAGAGGTTGATGGGAAGGGAGTGGGCGTGAGTTTGATTCTTCCTCATGGCTTTATCTTTGTGAAATAAGTTAGGGAGATTGTTATTTGGACCTTCAGGATATTTCTGTACCCCATAATGAGCGAGTCTGTGCTAGTCAGATTGATAGCACTCCATAAATAGAGATGGCCCCCACCTTATGATGGGTTGACTTAAAATATTTCAACTTTACAGTGATGTCAGAACAGATCTTGGCAACCACTCTGTTTTTTTTTTTCACTTTGAGTTCAATATTCAGTGAATTCCATGAGCCTTACAACACTGTGTTATAAATTGAGCTCTGTGCTGGGCACAGGGGTGCAGGCCTGCACCTGTAATCCCAGCAGTTTGGGAGGCTGAAGCAGGAATATCACAAGTTCGAGTTCAGCTTTACCAATTTGGCGAGGCCCTAAGCAACTCAGCACAACTCTGTCTCTAAATAAAATACAAAATAGGGATGAGATGTGCCTCAGTGGTTGAGCGCCCCTGAGTTCAATCTCCAGTAGCCCCTCGCAACAAAAAGAGGCATGGCATCAGTGATTTTTCTCTGCAGAAGACTCACACCACTGGATTTTGTTTAAGGCAAGGTAGGCTGAGATTTGATATTTGGTGGGTTAAGTGTATTGAATGCATTTCAATACAATGTTTTTAACTTCCTGTGGGCATCCTTTTATTGTAGATTGAAGAGCACGAGTATTGGTTAGTGGGTTGAGGATTAGGGGACAACCTCTAAATGTTTATGTCATCTATAGAAAAGCAAAGAATTGACATAAACTAGTCTGTGTTAGTTACATATTAAAATTCTTGATGTGCCATATGCTGATAAACGTATAACAAATTATTGCTGTAATGACTGATAACACTCAGTTTGGAATTGGGTAGACATGTTAGCATATGACTCTTTGGAGCCAGTACAAACTTATAAACTCACACAACTAATTAATAACCCTTGTGTGATGGGTACTGTGCTAAGTGGTTTAGGTATATTTGTTCATTTAAACATCACTGTAACTCTTTTTTTTTTTTTTTTGGTACCAGGGATTGAACCCTGGGGAACTTAACTACAGAACCACATCCCCAGCTCTTTTTTTATAACAAGAGCCACATCCCCAGCTCTTTTTTATATTTTATTTAAAGACAGGGTCTTGATAAGTAAGTTGCTTAGGGCCTTGCTAAGTTGCTGAGCTGGTTTGAACTTGCAGTCTTCCTGCCTAAGCCTCCAGAGTTGCTGGGATTACTGGTCTGTCACCATGCCTGGCATAGAACCTCTTTTGAAAGGAGAAAACTGAAGTTCATAGAGTTCAAGAAGCTAGCCCAAGGTTACCTGAGTTGTTAGTGACAGAATTTCCATGGGGACCCACACAGCCTGGCTTCAGGGTTCATGCTGTGGACTCAAAACTATACTGTCACCTCTCAGCAAAATTTCAACATTGCTAATCTGAAGTTTCCTTAAGTTAGAAAAAGTCACACAAGAGCACAGTCTAAATCAGAGCTAAACTTGACTAAATCCTCTTGCTCTGTCCCATTTGCAAGCATGTGCAGCTGTAGGTCAGGGAAATAGGTTCCTTACTCCCTTTGAGTGTCCAGAATTACCCCTTGAAAGCCACACACTCCTCCTGGCTGTGTCTTCTCTCCCACAGGCATCCCTCTTTCCCCAGACTGTGCCAAGCATACATCACTCTCTTCATACAGGAGTCTACAAGGGCCTCCAAAAGCATATTTAAGTGTTACCTTATGGCTAATTTTCTCCCTGGAATCAGCCACTGTGGAATTCTGAGGAACCAAACACTTGCCTTTATCACATTGTTTACACTATATAAGCCATTTTATTTTATTTTATTCTTGTACCAGGGATTGAACCCAATGGTGTTTAACAACTGAGCCACATCCCCAGCCCTTTTCTTGTATTTTATTTTGAGATAGGGACTCGCTGAGTTGCCTAAAGCCTCACTATATTGCTGATACTAGCCTTGAAGTTGACATCCTCCTCCCTCAGCCCCCTGAGCTGCTGGAATTACAGGTATGCACCACCACCCCTAGCACATTCCCAGCCCCCTCCATCACTCAGACACTCATACTCCACCCCAACTGTACACTTTTGAGTTATTTTTAAGCTACCCCCTAGAGCCCTCTTCTTCATAGGAATGCTCCTTTTGTCACCAAATAATGTAGATCAGTGCCTTTAAAATAAAAATGTCTTAATTTGAAGATTATTTTTCCCTTTGGTCATTCTAGGCAAAGAAATGGCATTTCTTCTCATTGTGAACCATCAGGATGCTGCAATGTAGGACACATTCTTTGTTGATATTTTGTTCTCTCAGTGGGATCATTGTAGATATTTCTGCCACATCAATCTGGGTTGTGTTATCCATCTGGCATACACTACGGAGGATGGACATGGTCAGGAAGAAAAGGGCAGTGGTGTCCAGGGCTTATCTCTACCTAATGGTGGACCGTTATAGTGGCCTGAAGCAAAGGGTAGAGCTATTGCACCTCTGAAGGGTGCACAGCTGCCTACAGATTCACCTGTGATAGTTTCTTACCCTGAAGTGTACAGGGTAGACCAGGCACAGTGGTGCATGCCTGTCATCCCAGCATCTCAGGAGGTTGAAGCAGGAGGATCACAAGTTCAAAGCCAACTTCAGAAACTTAGTGAGGTGCCAAGCATCCCAGGGAGACCCTGTCTCTAAAAAAAATACAAAATAGTGCTGAGGATGCGGCTCAGTGGTCAAGTGCCCCTGAGTTCAATCCCGGGTTACCCTGGTCCCTCCAAAAAAAAAAAAAAAAAGCTGCTGGAAAGGGTTTGACATCTTTCTCACTCTGGGTAACGTGACTGTCCTGTCAGTATTTTATCCTCACATCAGTGATGCCCAGGCAGCTTTATCTATTGATGGTCATCTCACATGGCCCCAATTGTAGCCTGTCTTATGTCTTTTGCATAACTCAGTCCTGCACCATCAATGCTGCTTGATGTTGATAGTGACCATGAAATAATAAGAAGGTGGGGCATGATCTAGGTGGGTACATGCACACTTGGTGGCTAAAAGTTTTCATGGTTCTGTGTGTATTCATAAAGGACCATGAAAGTGTCAAGAGCATTGATTTTTGAGGTTACAAATTAAATCTGGTGGGTAGGAAAATTTGCACAGATAGAAACTATTAATAATGAGGATTGAATGTCTCTCTCCCTGTGTGTGCAGCTGGAAAGAGGAACCACTTTTGTGATGCAGTGAAAAAATCCCTCACCTACCAATTTATACACTTTAGCTTTGGCTAAATCTCCAATTTCTCTTATCCTTCTGTAAAATGGAATGATACCATAGGGATTTATGAGCATTAAATAATTTGATGACCTTAGAACAGTAGGTAGTTGATACATATGTGTGTCCCCTGCATAGATAGTATTATTTTGGTGGATGTGGGTGGTGGTGATGGTGACGTGAGTCTTGGAGACATTAAGCATATATAATAACTATTTGGAAGACTATTGTGAGCATTCAATAAAATATCCTGCTGGATAGATTTTGGTCATCTTTGAATCCCAATACAATTGGGAGCAGTTTCACAGTCATGGAACAGTATAGATATCGCTTATCATTTTCCTTCTGATTATAAGTATCACCTAGGATATGTAATTTTTTTTTCAGTATTGAGGGTGGAACCCAGGGCCTTGCATATGCTAGGCAAGTGCTCTACCACTGAGATGCATCCCCAGCCTATTCTGATTCTCATTCTTCTTATTATTATTATTATTTTGAGACAGGGTCTTCCCAAGTTGTTGAGGCTGGCCTGAAATGCGTCATCCTATTGCCTCTGCCTCCCAAGATGCTAAGATTATAGGTATGTGCTACTGTGACCAGCAAGAAACACAAGTTTTTTTTTTTGTACCAGGAAATGAACCCAGGGGGCATTTTATCCACTGATCCACATCTCCAGTCCTTTTATATATTTTATTTAGAGACAGGGTATTGCTAAATTTCTTAGGGTTGCACTAAGTTGATGAGGCTGGCTTCAAACTTTCAATCCTCCCCCCTCAGACTCCCAAACTGCTGGGAATACAGGTGTAAACCACTGTGCCTGTCAGGATATAGAAATTTCCATGGATGTTATCTTTCCATGAGAATTTTAAAGTTCCTCACTACTTGGCATATTATAGTTCTTCTTAATAGTGATTATCAATATTTTGTCTTATGCCAGTCATTCATGATAGAGTTGATTTGTCTGTGGGGAGACACATGGCAATGTTTTGCTTGTCACAATTATGCAGAGATGCTACTACCATCAAGTGAGTAGATAACAGGGACACTGCTAAACCTCCTGCAATGCACACACCATGCCTTACAGCTGGGACAGCCCAGAATATCAATAGTGCCAGGGCTAAAGCACTCTGCACTAACTGAAAGCTCCTTGGAAGCAGCACTGTGTCCTACTCCCTGTCCTGAGCCCTGGCATGGATCCCTATCAGATCTACCTTGGGTCCTTAGGTACCTCCTGAGTTACATAGTCTACAAACATTTAGCCCTGGGTTTAGCATTTCTGCAGATTAACTTTGTGACTTCTAGGTTTCAGGATTCATCCACAGCCATTTTTAATATTTTATTCAGGACAGGGTCTCACTGAATTTGTTAGGGCCTCCATAAGTTCCTGAGGCTGGCCTTGAACTCATGATCCTCTGGCCTCAGCCTCTTAGATGCTGGTATGACAGGTTTGTGCCACCATGCCCATCTCTCTTCTGTTTTTATTTTACAGTTTTGATGACAGAGATCTAACACAGGACCTTGGACATACACATATAACATACACTATAAATGTAATTTTATCCTCTTAAAAATATTAATCTCCTAATATCACAGACATTAGGAAAGAAAACAGTATAAACACAGCTCAAAGCACTGTCCGTGGACTGCCCTCACTCTGATGAACTGTTGATCCCAGGCAAGCGAGTACAGAAAGTGAGAGAGTTCAGAAACTTGGGAAGCCATGGGCCAGTGCTTGGTGGTTTCTGTTCTCTGTAGGTATCTGTCTTCACCATATTCAAGAATATGAATTTCTTTTACAATGTATGACCTTTTAGTATTTAAACTTTGCATAATAGTTAAAATTGTTGGATAATTCAAAGACATATTTTTCCAACTTTTATCATGTAAATGTTAAAATGTACAGAGAAGCTGAGGGAGTTCTAGAGTGAACAATTATAGAACTACTAAAAATGTGGATTGGGTTGCCATGCTGCTGCTTGCAGGTCCCGCCAGTGTGGAAATAAAGCCTCTGTTTGGAAAGGAACTTCTTCTGGAACAAGTCCTGCTCCTTATTTCATGTATTGTTTCTGCCTGCTGTTGTACCACTCAATCAGGACTGAGTAGTTTCTACAGAGAACTTTAGGTTCTGCTCCTTCACCAAGTAGCAATACATGGTTGTTTCAGAAGCACAGAGAACATATATTTGGATCCCCAGTTTTAGCAGATATTGACATTTAGGTGTCTTAAGTGCACATTTATATCTCTTTCCCAATTTTACCCTGTCACATCCTACCCCCAGTCTTCTGCTTATTTTATGGTTTTCTCCTTTCATTCACCTTTTGGTTTATTCTGATCCAACTTCTTTCCTAAATTTATTAGAATTTTTGGTAATTTTTTTTGGTCTTCGTGTGTGTATGTGGGAGTGTATTATGGGTTTTTGTTTTTATTTATTTGCTTTATTTTGGTGGCAATAAAAAAAGATGGCCAGAGACAATTACAATAATAGTAAAACAGAAACACTTACAAGTGCCAGATGCAAGGCATAGTGAACTATGCCTTACATCAGATTGAATCTGTCACCCCCTATTTTTTTTGTTTATACACTTCAGTGAAGGAAATAGAGATATGTTTGATGTCTTCGATTACATTTTTACCTTCCATAAAGTAAGATCATTATCGTATTAAAAGAATTTCTTATAAAATGCAGGACACACAAAAAAAAGATTTCTCCTATTCATATTTAAAGCTTGAAAAACATTAAGTGCGCTGTATAACAGAAAGAAAGTTTCAACAGGGTGTTTTTAACCATTTAAATTTTTTCTTTCTATAATGTATATTGTGGGAAGGGACACTTCAACAATTGCTTTCTGGTCACACATAAAACAATTCTACCTGTCTTCTGTGAGGATTTCTTGCAACATTTATAAGGACCTTCTTTCCCGAAGAATTCCTGCCAAGTATTTCCTGTGGGACAATAAAAATAGTTATCACTTGTTAGGTTTATTTGTTAAGAAACTAATCATGATGAAATGATGAAGATAGTTGTGTCTTAAGTGTAGTTTTAAACTGATTGTTTTTTTTTTTTTTGGTAACAGGCATTGAACCCAGGGGCACTTAGGCACTGAACCACATATTCAGCCCATTTTTTACTTTTTATTTGGATACACGGTCTTTCTAAGTTGCTCAGAGCCTCAATAAGTTGCTGAACATTGCTTTGAACTTGCAATAGTCATGCCTCATCCCAGAGTTATTGCATTGCAGACATGAACCAGTGTGGCTGACTGAAATTAATTTTGATGAATCCTGGGGTCTTTTGGAGATCAGAAAGCTAATATATCTTGCCTAGTAAGTCTCTCCATGAACCCTGAGAAAATTCTCATACTTCTATCGGCACAATACTCTTTGTTTTAAGATAGCTTTAGAAAATTGAACATCAATGTTTATTCTTTTTTTTTTAAAGAGAGAGAGAGAGAGAGAGAGAGAGAGAGAGAGAGAGAGAGAGAGAGAATTTTCTAATATTTATTTTTTATTTTTCAGTGGACATAACATCTTTATTTGTATGTGGTGCTAACGATAGAACCCAGGCCGCACGCTTAAGCGCGCTACCGCTTGAGCCATATCTCCAGCCCTCAATGTTTATTCTTAAATTGCAGTTTTCACAAATGTACTGGGTGAAACAACACAAGTAAAATATCTAGTAATTTTCATAAAGATCCTGAGTTATATTAAAATGCTATATCCACTTTCTCAATAAGTAGAAAAAAATGGAGTAAGATGGAATATATTGATTTTGTATTTTATTTAGAGAGAGGGTCTCACTGAGTTTCTTAGCACCTCGTTTTTGGTGAGGCTGGCTTTGAATTTGTGATCCTCCTGTCTCAGCCTCCCAAGCTGTTGGGATTACAGGTATGCACCACCATACCCAGATAGAATATACTGTTTTAAATGAGTTTTAAAACTTCATTTTTTCTTGTTAATGTAAGAACGTGAATCTAAGAGAACACTAGTGACATGGGAATAACAAGTCTGTAGTTGCATTAAACAAATTTTACATTTTAGCAAATTTTTCACTGTAGGCAAATTTCTTTAACTATTCCAAAAATGTTAGACTACAATGAATTTTGCTGATAGGTGATGAGCCAAGTTTCAGGGTCTTGGTGATATTATGTGTGTTTGCCTCCAATTCCTTTCTGGAAAACATCTGATAAGAATTTAACTTTTAACCAAATAGAAGTATCTATACAAATGACTCATTTATTTTTCTTGGTCCTATCCAATTTTTTTTCTTGAGGAATTTTAAAATTTTGAATATAAATGTTTATCTTGACTATTTTAATTAATCTTCTAACATTTGATATGTTTTTCTCCTCACTTTTCTAACTTATCAGAAATTGTTTCATACTGCTTATGGCTATTTTCCCCAGCTTGGTGAAATTTCATATATTTGTGGAGCATATTCATCACAGTGTAATAAGTGGAATAACTTGATATTTTCATTTCTTTCAAGAATGTATTCTCATCAAACCCTAGAATATTCAGTGGAGCAGGGAATAAATTATTTATCACTACCCAATAGTAAGGGAAGGTATAAAAACTATAAAAATGAAAATTTACTATTTAAGAAGGAATGGAAATTTTTTGGAGAGAGAAATGGTAAAAAAATTTCTTAATGATTATAACAAATGAATGATTATTATTTAAAATAAAATCAGGTTATGTTTTTGAATAACATTTCAGAAGACTCCTCAACTTATGCCACTCCCATTTTGGGGTGTAATACTTTTAATTATGTAATTATACAATTTTACTATTCAGTATTTTGTATAAAACCAGTAATAATATACCATATTTTTAAATCAAGAATATGTATCAATCTACATATATATGCACAATTTACAGGCCATTGTAAAGCTATCTTCAAAATCCTTTCAAGATAATCAACATTCAATCAGTTCTGTCAGCTTTAAAAGTATGATAAGAAACATTTAAACAACAGCAACAAAAAAAATCAAAACAATGATCAAAGACTGATAAACCATTTATTTTTTAAAACTAATAATCCGTTCATAATTGCAGATTATTAGTCTGCAAATTATTAATATAATACTGCATTACTCTTCTATGAAAGTTCTTCCATGTGATAAGGAGGTAACTTCCTTCAGAGAATGGGCAAATTGTCCCATGTTTTAAACACACCCCATAGTAATTGCACGTAGAGATATTGTTCATTCAAATTAAGAAGAAATGGAAGAGCAGCAGTGAGCTTCACTAGAACCTTTTAGTTGACAAGAACTATTCATTAATTTTTTTTTTTTTTTTGGGCGGGGGAAGTTTGGTAATCATTACTTTTTAAATGCTATAAAAATAAGAAAAATTAAAAAAGCAGGTGGTTCCTTCTAGAAAACATTACACAAGAGTGCACTGCTCATCTGTCATGGATGGCAATTCAATAAAAGCAAAGACTCAAGGTACTCTTGGCAGAAGGCTTCCAGAAAAATTACAGTCTGTGTTGCCTGCATGTCTGCTTCAAGCCCCCAAAGTAGACAATAGGACTTCATGGGAACACTGGGAATGCTTCTGAGACTAGTCTGCACAAAAGCTAAGTGGAAAACAACCCTTAGTAAGCAGTAGCAAGGTGAGTTTAAGTCAAATGGGGGAGTTGAAAGGCTCAAGCTTATAACTGGAAAATTCTACAGAAAATTAAAGCCACCACTCAGCACAGGCAAGGGTGCCTGTGAATGAAGTATGGCTTACCATCAACCCTCTCTGTTGTTGAGAACAGTGTTCTAGTGTATTTTATACACCATGATTTTCTCTATGCTAGAGGAGCATACTTTTTAGACTCTCAGCTCTGGGACTCTTCCTGATGGTTGATGATTTGAGTGAAGTGCACCTATGAATATTTATTTCTAATTTTAATCCTAGTGGAAGTGCTTTTGGTGTATATTTTAAGGTATTTCAGGCCCATTAGTTAGCAGAATCACTCTACCTGAAATGTACTCCTTCATTTTCTATAGAAGGAAGGTCTCCAACTGAACTCCAAGTTACAATCCTTGAAGATGTGTGTATTTTGTGGTTTCCTGTTGGATGGAGTTTGCACTTATTTGTTGCAGAAGGAACTTTCCATGTGTCAGACCCAGAAATTTTCTGGTTCATACACATGTCCCCAGTAAGCTTAATCTTGTTGCTATAAAATTCTTTTGATGTAATAGCATAGTCATCTGGGAATCTGAAGGAATGTGCCTTCAACAAATCCAAAGTGTCCTCTGACTAATTTAGTGAACTACTTACATACAGTGATTATGACAGTGATTTTAGCTGGAAAGTTGAGAAGCCAACCCAAAAAAGCAACTTATAGAAAAGCACTGTGGTTACCAAAAGTTTTGACCAAGTCCCCAGATGGCTGTGCACTATGAGGGGCCAGAATATGGCATGAGCCAAGGTGTAAAGAACATCTACTCATTCTGCTGCAGGACATAACCATCTGCTGCAGATGGGCATATGGATTGGCATCCACTGAGATTAGTTATGGAGGACTTGGCCTTTACAAGTTTCACCCTGAGTCACAGCAGTTAAGTCCTGGGCACAGCTCAAGCATTTTCTCAGCATGAAACAGCACATGGAATGGTCCTCCTTCCACCCAGCTCTTAGCCTTTTTTGCCTCAGGGACAAGAATACACTGCTTTCCTTGATCTAGTCCCCAGGTTTAAGAAACTGGCAAGATCCTGCCCGCTCAGAGTCTACTGCAGAAAGAATTGCCCATAAAGATATGGCCATCTGACTTGTGCCCTAGTTCCCATTCATGTCATGTTTCAATCCAAGGACAATTTATCCTGTCTTGCTACAACTTTGAAAATAGGCAGCTCTGTGCATTCAGGCTTCCTCACACATTCACCTTGTCTTTGAAGAAAAGCATTGCCTGCTATCCCCCCTCCCCCCCTCCCCTCTTCTCTCTCTACCCCCTAGATAGTAGATGATAGGAAAGGCAGCAGAATACAACAGACACTAGTATGGCAATATGTAAATCAATGGATGTGTAACTGATGTGATTCTGCAATCTGTATACGGGGTAAAAATGGGAGTTCATATCCCACTTGAATCAAAGTATGAAATATGATATATCAAGAACTATGTAATGTTTTGAACAACCAACAATAAAAAAAAGAAAAGCATTGCCTGGTGTTGCCTTCCAAAAGGACCTCCGTCCAGGATTCAGACTAGGAGAGGACAGCATGGTTACGATGGATGGACAGTGTTCACTTCTTAGGGAAGTAACCAATGTGGTTGCAAAATATTCTTTAATTACAAAAACCAGTTTTTTTAGCAGCATATGAATAATTTCTCTGACAATTGTGCATCACACACCTGGCTGTGTTCCAGGAAGGTTAAGGAAGAAGGCACTCAACAATTAAGTGCTGTCTGTGCCAACAACTGTAGCTCAAAATTAACGACTTTCACTGGAATGTCTTCAGTGTGATTACACAGAAATAATAATCCAAATTGGTACTGGGAGACCATGAAAACTATTGATATTATTTCTTTTTAAAGCCACGATAATGTGGGATTGCTCTTTGCAGAGGCAAAGCCCAACAGTGAGTGTGTATGTGTGAGTGTGTAAGTGAGTGTGTGTGTGTGTGTGTGTTCATATGTGGAAGAAAACAAAATTTTAATTTTACTGACTGGGATACCCAGTAATGCATAGCCTTTTGATACTTTGGTCCCTAAGTAATATCAAAAAGGAAGTTCCTTGGCACAAGGCTTCCAGGAAATTTATAGTCTGTGTGGCCTGCATGTCTGCATCAAGCCCACAAAGCAGACAATAGGGCTATATGAGAACACTGGGAATGCCACTGAGACTAGTATGCACAAAAACTAAGTGGAAAACAACCCTGAGTAAGCAGTAGCAATCATCTTCCAACATAGAAAACAGTTCTGCCTCCTAAGTTTTCTAAAGTATCCATAAAAGTTCCCTGGCAATGTACTACTTGGTGTTACAATATGAAACAGTGTTTAAATGTCATTTTCAAAGGTTCTCTCTTGTAAATCATGCTTTTTTGAAACGAAATCAGTTGAGTACTTCATATAGTGAAATTCACAACAATATTTCAAAGAGAAAAGGCAGAATGGTTAAATTGAATAGTATCCCATTTGGAAATATCCATGGCAGGAGCATCTGCTGGGGTCACAGTGTAAATAAAAAATAAGAACATCAAAATCTCTCATTAGATACACTTCTGAAGGTCATGAGTGAATATAATTATCAGCAGAAGGACAAGATGCACCACACAGACTGGGCAACACTCCGGATGGTGAAATGTGTGCTACTTTCACCTGAAAGTAAGTTGATAACAGTGTTTTTGTGGTTTAATTCAGACAAAAGTGAATCAGGCCCTTCATGTCACTGCTCAAACCTCAGATTCTGAGTTACTGAAACTCTAGTGGATCTTTTCTTGTTCACATAAATTTCTAAGGGGTAAAGCAACTAAAGAATCTGAAATTTTGTTTTGTTCTGTGTTGAGAGCCAGGTCAGTCATAATGACGCCTAGCATTTGCCTGAGGGAACGTTTGAAAGGTGACACCAGCGAACAATTTAGATGATGATTTGAGTTAAGCTATATATAATTGCTGTGATGCTGGCTTGATTGTATTGTATATTTGACCTTTACCATCTGGCAATGGGGCGGCTCTTGATGCCTCGAGGCACCGGCTACTTTGGAGTTCTCCTGGGGATTCCAGGAGAGTTCCCATTGGTTGGGGAAGTGCCGGAGGCAGGATTTCTGGTGTGGGGGGTCTCTGGAAGGGCTGCGTGGGTGACGTTGGCAGAAAAACATGACTGCAGTGCCAGTGAGAGTTGAAATAAAGTAGTTGCTGTTTGAACCTACAAGGTTTTGTGGCGGCTCGGTTATTCTTGTCCAGCCAGACTGCGGCAGTTCTGAAAGAAATTTTTCTAAATCTTTTCAGAGTTTTCTATTCCCAGATTCTTTCTTCAGTTCTGATCACAACTTTTTATTTCATGCAAAAATATTAGTCCTTGTTAAAGAGGGACTACTAAAACTGCTTTTCCTCAAAGCAGATTACTTGGTTGTTTTAATAAAGTTACATTCAAATGTTTAAAACTGTGAAGTGTGTAATGAAGAATTACTATGGGTGATATAATGTTAGATTTTGATGGTATTCAGCTTTTCAATGCCCCAATTCTATCACCTTGTGGAACTCCATTTATTATGTCACCATCACTACCTTGTTCAGGTTTCTGATTGTCTTGATTTTCCACACTGCTTGTTGAAATACCACCTAAGAGAAGTCTGGTGAAGATTGATGCTGCTTAGTGTGCTCCATTCTTCTGCCTCCCTATCTTGCTGAATATGGTCTCTATCCAGCCAGACACTGGTTTGTTTCATGACCAAATCCTTCTGCTGAGGCCTGATCTCTGAGCTGGGTCAACAGATTTGGACCCAGGAAATAGTCTCAGCTGCTCTCCTCCCATAATGCTTTATGATGTGGCCTATTTGAGTGGACATTAGATCAAGGCAGACTTTACAGTTGATGGAAATGGCACCTTCCACATTTTCATACATACCCAGAAGTTATTTTACAATGGCATCCATTGGGGTGCTATCATCCACAAGGAAAAAACCATGGTGATCAAAGAGTTGAGGAACATATATCCTTTTACTCAGAAAATAATATTTTCTGAGTAACATTTTGAGTAATAAATGTTAAAAATAATAAAAATAATAAATTATTTAAAAATGAATAATTTATAGTAACATTTTGAGTCTTACTATCAGGAGAATGTTGTGTATATTGCATAAATTCTGCAAAAGGTGGTCTGATATTTTCCATTTTAAATCTCAATTTTTTGCTATTTCATAGTGTTTGTATTTATCAATGTCAAATGTGTTGAAATTTAAGAAGCCATAATGTGTTGCCTTCTTCATTATATGAGAACAGTCAAGAAAGTAATATAAAAGTTGAAACTCCATAGGCAGCAACTCTGAAAGGATTAGAGGATGTATTTCCATTGATTAATATTTTATGTGCATTTCCTGGACTTTTTCCAAATATAGAACCATATCCCATATGCAAAAAAAGCAGCAGTAGCTTTTCTCTTATCAGAGCTAGTAAAATGAATAATTCTCCTCCTTATTCTTGTAATGCAGTCGAATTTCTTATTTTTGTTGCAAAATCATCTGTAAACCATTTCTGAATTAAGTAGTTTGAAATCTGCATAGAAGTCCTCATGTTCAAGTTTATTGCCTATGAGGAGAAATGTCAATTTGATGTACTTTTTTGGTCTGCTATAGAAAATGGCAAAGTGATGGCAATTAATAATGTCCAGGTATAGATCATTGTGAAGGTGATGCATGTTCTGCAATATGAAGCTATAACTCTTCTTCACACTCAGGAATTTCAATAAATAGTGCCATGAACAGGGGCATAAATTGGCCCAACTCATTTGCCCATAAATCTTCCACTTCATGGACTTATACATGGCCCAAAATAGAGTAACAGCCACGGACCATGCATATGCATGCCCAGGAGGCCTATACCAGCCCCAAGCGAGTGCTAGTAGGCGAGTGTGAGATGCTTCCGTGGGGACATGGGGTGCCAGCTGAGCCCAGGGAAGCAGCTTAATGTATGCAAGTCCCTTTTGAGGGCATATGTTTGATGTTAAATATATCTCCAAAATATTTTTGGAATTATGCATTTCCTCTAAATAAATGAGAGTATTTGCTATTGAGCCTAGTTCATGATTCAGATAATTACTGGAATAATTGGAAATGTATCATGAAGTAAATATTCACTTAAATATTTCTCTAGACAACTGAATACAAAAATGAAAAGAACAGTACCCACCCCTACAAAAGATGCCTAACTGGTCAGGAAGCACATGACATTAAATTCAGTTACTCAGGAGACTGAGGCAGGAGGACTACAAGTTTGAGTTCAGCCTTTGTGACTTAAGAAGTCCCTGTCTCACATTAAAAAATAAAAGGTTTGTTCAGTTGTAGAGTGCCCCTGGGTTTAATCCCAGTCTGCATACATCTGCGCTTGCACACACACACACACACACACACACACACACAGCCTGAACTTATTTTATGTTCTATTTGTCAACTATGCCAAAATTGTTGTGTGCTGAAATGGAATTTAGATTTTAATACAAGATACAAAATCAGGAGGCTGAGGCAGGAAAATTGCAAGTGCCTGGCCAGCCTCAGCAACTTGGCAAGACCTTGTTTCACAGTAAAAATTAAAAGAACTGGGGATATAACTTAGTTATTGAGGGTCCCTTGGTTCAATCCCTAGTATTGTACAAAAAAGGGAGGGGAAGTTAGCAAAGCAAGTGTTCCAGAAGGCTACAAATATGGAATTCTGCATACCTGGAAATAGTAACACATCTATGATATGGCTTCAGGTTTTTTTTTTTTTTTTTAGCTCGTAAAACATCACAAATAAAACATGTAAGACTCTTCCTTAGACAATGTGGTAGAGAGAACAATATATCACATTGTCCACAGTAAGGCAATTCTGGGGTCAGTGGTATGAGGACCTTTGCAAAGTTTTCTTTAGGGATGGAATTTAAAAAATTATTACAGTTCCTTTGCCTTTATTAACATAAACACATGAGGAGCAGATAATGTAAAAAGAAAACAGCTTTTACTCATCATCAGTACTTTCAGTTCCTGAAACTGTGATTTTAGGGAAGCAAGGCAAGACAATTCAATGAAACTTATTTCCAGATACACACATAAATAGTTCACAGAGTAACACTTAAGTTTACATTAATTGTATAATTTGATCAGTAGGACTACTTTTTTTTGTACTGAGCCACATCCCCAGCACTTTTATATTTTGTTTTGAGATAGAGCCTCACTAAATTGCTGAGATGGCCTCGAATTTGTGATTCTCCTGCCTCAGTCTTCCAAATTGCTGGGATTACAGGTGTGAGCCATCAGGCTTGGGGTAGGACTAATTATTCTTTAAAGTATAAACTAGAAAACTGGAAGAGAATAAATAATCAAAATTTTGACTTCTAACAAAATTTTGCTTAGTACAACCATTAGATAATTTAGTTAAATTGTTAGAAAACTAAAACATGAATAATATCTACAAATTTAGCTGCAAAACTATATAATACCCTACAGAGCCATACAATTGAAACCTTTTGGTTTGCATTTTAGTTATGCATAGAAATTACTTGCAACTTATTAGTTGTACACAGGCTATCATCTAACATCAGCCTGGACCTAAGTCAGAAAGAAATAGTTAGATAAAGTTTTCGTCTCATAAACTCTAGGATAGTACTGTCAAATAGGAATATGAGATAAATGTATATAACTTTAATTTTCTGCTAACTACATTTTTAAAACTTCAAAAAAATAAGTGAAGTCAGTTTTTTAAGAATCTTTTTTATAATTGTAGAAGAACCTTTTTATTTTATTTTTTAATATGTGGTGCTGAAAACTGAATTATTCTAATATATTAGTATAATTCAATTATATATATACATTAGTCTAATTCAGTTATATAATATATATAATTATAATTCAATTATATATAATATATAATATATTAGTATAATTCAAATATATATATATATATATATATATATATATATATATATATATATATATATATATATTTCAATTCAGTTCTTTAGTTGTACCAGCCTCATATTGAGGGCTCAACACCCACATGTGGCTACCATACTGGACACATCTAGGTCCTGGAGCACAAAGATTTTCAGGAGATCTTGTAAATGTTCCAATACAGACTACAGAAAAGGCACATGGCAAAATTATTCCCTCAATTACAAGCTTTGTATAGATTGTATTTGAAAAACTGGATTTGTAAACAGTGATATGGCACTTACTGAAAACTCTGGGGATGAGGATCTGGAGCTAGATTTAGTTTGCTTTGGGAAAACAAAACCAAAAATGATGTGCCTTTCTTAAGCTCTGCAGCAGTATTTACTCTTTAAACAGCAGTCTAGAATCTTAAATGTGATTGTGGCTATTTTGTCAGACACTTTATTGTTCTAAGTAGCAGCATAATGGAGCTTTTAAGTTCAACTGCACTTCACTTCCTGCCTTTTTTATTCAGTCCTAATTCATAAAGCTGTGGGATAGTTTGGATGCAAAAGGACATCTGTGCTTGTCAATTGGATGGCTCATGTACCCAGCCCCTTCCAGTCAGTGGACTACAAAGTTACATGTTAGTGAATGAGAGAGATGCTACAATTTCCTTTGGTCTATTTAGTAAAGTGAACTAGTAATTGTGACATTTTGGCTTTGTTTTATAAATTCAACTAGGGAGAAAGAGATCAAAAACCTTTGTGTTTTAGATGAAAAATCATGGGGTCCATTTGCCACACGTTACAGAAATTCTAATCAGTGATTGACAACTGGGCTGGGTAATTTGCATATGTTGTCTTTAATGACAAGCAACTCTGTAAAGGGATAATCAGTTCTCTACTAGAAGCAAACAGTGTCAATAAGTTTATGTCATTCAAGCATTCAAACTCAAGATTAATTGACTACAAATATTTTCCAATTCCTACTATTTTTGTGCCACCTCCTAGCTATACTGAAGGGATTGATCATAGATTTAAGAGCACTGGCAAACAGATTATTCAAATAATAAACGTCTCTGGGGTTAATTTTAAATTCAACAAATGTGGTTCACACAATAGATGATGGCAGTCCCCAATATATGTAAAACCTCTTGTTATATGCTGGGAAGTCTTCTAAATCCCTTGGAGGTAACTAGTCCACTTGATTTTTGCAATAACAATTTTATTCTAAACATGAGCATTTGTCACTTGCTCAATGGAAAGTCACCACAATTCCTGGTAGATTTCCAGCAAGGCTTCATTGACCACCTAGATGGGGAAGTACTCCTTGAGAGACTCTTGGTCTCTGGAGTATTTGAGTTCTTCTGTCTGAGTCATGTAGTAGTGTAGATCCCAGGCATTGATTTTTTCCATCATATACAAAACATCTTTCTTTACATTCTGTTTTTTTTTCAAATTCAAAATAAACTCTATTTCTGCCTCACCTAAAGGGTTTTAATTTATGGCTTAAGTCATCTGTGAAGTAATTGGAAAAGTTAGTGGTCTACTGCTCTCTGGAGCAAGCCTGTTCTTCCATATTGCCAATATGTTAACAAGGTACTAAACATATGAAAGCCATATTATAGCAGCAGATTTTTACTCCTTAGGGTGATTAACAACTCTGCCTTTTTTCTTGAGCACCACCAAAACCCAACCTTGACTCCCTTAGAGCACCAACAAAATTGATGTTTACCTCAAAGAACTGTAACTTGAGGTTGTAATCCAGGGATCAAAGTAATAGTGAAACTAAACTCATGTGCACAATTATTCTTCAGTGAGATTAAGCTGTTAAGAAATCCAAGGGAAAGAAACCAGATGTGACCTGTGGTCAGTATTATCTATAAATTGCTCAACATATCTGACAGCCATGAGTTTAGTTTCACATTGCCCATTCCTACAAAGGAGAACGATTTGGATATAGCAATTCTACATTTTAGATGAAGAAACTTCTGGGCATCAGGCTTTATTTACTACCTTCAACTGTTAAATACTTGTTTTTTCTTTGGGTAAATGAGTTAGTGCTTCTGTATTCATTTTTCACAACTTGTTACAAATGTTAAGATAAAAGTATGCTTGGGTTTGCGAGGGATATGGGAATTTAGAGGTTGCCCCACACTGAGATGGAGGCAGTAGTCTGAAAAATGCCATGAATAAAAAGGAGGACACTCATACAGGATACAAAGTGATATAGTTTTGATTAGCCTTGTTAAGAGTTAGATATGCAATTTTGTGCAAAGGCCATGTGCTAAGGCTTGTTTGCCAACCTATGGTCCTATAAGGAGGTGGAACAATCTTTAGGAAGTGGGGCCTAACTGGAGTAAGTAATTCACTGGGGAAGGCTTTTGAATGATACATTTTGTATTAAGACCCTCCTTCTTATGTGTTCTCTTATATGCTCATTCTCTCTTTCTCCCCCCACCCTCCCTTCCTTTCTTTCTGGCTGCCATGAGGTAAGCAGCTTTGCTCCACCTTTCACCATGATGCTCTTATTCAACACAGATCCAGAAACAATGTATAAACCTTTCGTTCCTTAAGTTGTTTTTCTCAGGTATTTTTGTAACCATGACAGAAAGCTAATTAACACAGTTTGTGAGAGAGTATATAATAGCAGGCAGCAACAGGACAATTCACTTGAAAATAAGCCAATTTGAAATTAGAGGGAAAACAGGTACAAAACCAACTTAATCATGATGTGCAATCTTCTTAATTTATTTTGTAAATGATTTGCTAAAATTTTAATAAGAATTTGTGGGAGTTAGGGTTGTGGCTCAATGGTAGAGTGCTTGCTTATCACATGTGAGGCACTGGGTTTGATCCTCAGAACCACATTAAAAAATAAGTAAATAAAATAAGGATATTGTGTCCTTCTACAACTAAAAAAATATTAAATTTTTTTTTTTATCTATGCTCATAAAATATATTTGTCTATACTACCCTGATCTTCCTGATATGTCCCTAGGTATGTGGCTTATAGTAGCTTCCTAGGATGATTTTGGAAATTTCTATGCTCCACACACTTTTTCCATTTCATTGAGTGATTTGAGAACTATTAGTAATAACTCCTTAAAATTATGGTAGAATTCAGCTGACACTCTGGGTTTTTTTGTTGTTGTTGTTTTGTTGGGAGGCCTTTAATTACCAATTTAATCTCATTTCTTTTTATTTGGTTTATATTTTCTATGTGCTCTTGATTCTATTTTGGTAGGTTGTATGTTTATAGAAATGTATCCTTTTATAAAGATTTTCCAAATTATTGAAACATATTTTCAAAATAGTCCCTAATGATTCTCTGCATTTCAATGATGTGTCCTGTTACCTGGTTTTTCATCTCCAATTTTAAAAACATTGTGTTTATCTTCTCTCTGTTTTGGTTAATTTGGCTAAGTGTTTATTAGTCTTATTTATCTTTTCAAACAATCAACTCTTTTTCACATTAATTATTTATATTGCTTTTTAATTCTCTTCATTAATATCAAACCTGATATTATTTCCTTTCTTCTGCAGTTTTTTTTATTTGATTTGTTCTTGCTTTCCTAGAGCCTTAGATTGTTTATTTGATATGTCTCTGTTTTGTTTGTTTCATATTGTTTTTATGTAGGTACTCACAGAACTAAACTCTTCCCTTAGAAATACTGTTGTAATTTAGGTAGGCAATGACATCCAAAAGCTCATGTGTGATACAATGTAGTAAAATTTATATGTGAGTTACTGAGTTATGAGAAATTTAATTTAATCATTGCATTAAACTCCTGATAGGGATTAACTGAGTGGTAACTATAGGCAGGTAGAATGAGGCTGGAAGAAGTGGTTCTTTAAAGGCATGCCTTCAAAATATACATATTTCCCCATTATTAGGGGATCACACGTTTGCCTGCCTCTCAATTCTTTTTCCTTTCTGTTTCCTTCTCCTGAGCTGCTTTCATCAATCACACTCTTCTGACATGTCTTTCTATTTCACCTGAGTAATTAAGTGGGTAATTTTTGAACTAAGACCTCTGAAACTATGAGGCTGAAAATAGTTGTTTTTCTTTAAAATTGTTCATATTGGTTACTTTGGTCAAAATGGTGCAAAAGATGACTGAAAACAAAATTGGTACCAGAAGTAGGGTCATTGTTGTGACCAATATGACCATGTAATTCAGAAGATTTAGGAGATTTGGGGGATTTGTTCAAGGAATTTTTAAAAAGTTTAGAGATGCAAACTGCAAAAAAAAGGTGTTAATTTTTTATGTGGATCTTAGTGAGCAATTCTATTCAGAGCTCAGAAGACCAGAATGATGATAGTATGGTAAAAAATGCCTTTATGATGTTTCAGAGGAGAAGGGAGACTCTTCGAAATTGGACAAAATGTCATTCATTTTATATCTGGCCAAGAAGTTTTTAATATTTTGCCCATTTCTTGACAATTTTTGTGAGGCTGAATTTAAAAAGATGAATTTGTTAATTTGGTGGAAAAAATTTCAAGGCAGCATTTTATTCAGGTGTTGACATGGGTATTGCTATCAGCTTTTAGCTAAGATTATTGTGATAATCATGAACAGAAAGGAGAACAGGAAGATTTTAAAATCTTGGAGTTTGGCCAGAAAACAGAGTAAAACTGGGGCTAAAAATATGGGTAGTCATGGGTCTGTGGATATGGCTCAAGTGAAAGCACGCTCACCTGTCATGGGCACGGTGCTGGGTTCAATCCTCAGCACCACATAAAAATAAGATGTTGTGTCCGCAGAAAACTAAAAAATAATGTTAAAAAAATTTCTCTCTCTCTCTCTCTCTCTCTCTCTCTCTCTCTCAAAAAAATATGGATGGTCATTAAAAAACTTATAGCTACCAAAGAGAGACTGTTAAGTACCTTACCCAGAAATAATAAGAAAGTTGGCTTGAGGGCATCTCAGTGGATTGACCACACTCTTCCTAGGGATTGAATCCCTCTGTAGGGATTAAAAGTAAAAATTCTTTTGAGAAGGAACCCTAGGTCACCCTTTTTGTGCTGGGAAGCCTTGGGAGTTGTTTCACAATGCTCAGTTACCTAAGCACTCAGAGGCCACTATACCCATGATACCTAGAGACTTATCTACTTCTTAAGAGGGCAGCATATCTTGGTGTTAAACACATTGTACTTGTTCTGCAGGATTACAAGATACTGGATTTAGAGTGTCATAGATTCTTCCACAGATATTTCAAAAGAAGTCCTAGGAGGTCAGGCAAATTGCAATAGGATTATATTCCCTGAGAACACAATGTGTTAAAAATATGAGTAGTAAACTAAAGTTACATAAGAGACGAGATTTGAAAGTAAAATGAAGTCTCCCAGCTGGTCTTTCATTTGCAATCCTCTGAACTCAATTTCCCAAGTTGCTAGGATTACAGTTATGTATTAAAGTGACTCTAAAATAGATCTTTGTTGTTGGTAAATTTGTGTGATACTCATGTAGATGGTGTCAGGGGTCTTCTATATGACCAGGCTCTTATTTCTCTGGGTTTATTATGTCTATTAGTTAATACCCTGTGACCTCTTCTCAAACAACTCACACGGTTTGTTCTTTATAAACATGTGGACATGAGCCAGGTGTGGTGGTGCTTGCCTGTCATACCAGAAGCATGGGGAGATGATGCAGGTAGATTGCAAATCCAAAGCTATACTTAGTAAATTATTGAGACCGTAAAAAAACTTTTATAGACTATGGGTCAAAATAAAAATAAATAAATAAATAAATAAATAAATAAATCTGAACATGTGGATCAGTGGTTAAATATATATAAACTTGAGGATTGTTTCTTGCAGTCTTAATGTATCAGGTTATTTTTCCACATGCTGATATATGTCTTATATGTCAGAAAGAGAGAAAGATGAAGATGGATTTTTTAGTTGTTTCAGCAAAATCTTGTATCTATGATCTCTAGTCTCAGGTCTGAGATCTATGTACTAGTGCAAATAAGAGTGGTTTCCAACAATGAACTTCATACAAAGCAGAAGTGACAACTGAGGCCTTGTGAAATTGATCACACAAATCAACAGGTAAACCAAGATTAGATTCCAGATGAAATGAATGGGCAATAAATAGAATCACATGTGCTAAAAAAAAAAAAAGTACAAGGACTGGTTGATTGTGTCAAATTTCATTGACTTAAGAAAACAATAAGGTGTTGAGTGATGGTTCAGTTGAAGAGCGATTGCCCAGCATGTGTGAAGCACTGTGTTTGTTTCTCAACACCACATATAAATAAATTGTCCACTGTTTGACTTGTGCATCAAATCCCTGATGAAAGATTATAGAGTTCAGTCTGTCATGTAGCCAAAGAGAGTGTGTGTTACAAACCTTCTGGGGGATTAATAGGCAAGTATTATTTTTAACACCTTCTCTGCACTATTGCTTGGGATTTTAGCAGCCCATTGAGAAACCTGTACAGCAATGAGAAATGACTGGATTGTTATCTAGGGGAGATTTGCATGTGTTCAGTAAGCTTACTCCCAGTGCTTGAGGAAATTAAATGGCTTTATATTTGGTGTCCTTCAGCCTAAGCCTCTCACCATTCTTTTGCCAAGTGTTTTGTTTTATGTGAGACAATTAGTTTCTTTCATTGAATGGAAGCTATTAAGAGATAGTACATTCAGTGATGAAAAAGTTTCTTTCTGGAAATAATTGGCAGTCTTATGATTTTTACAGGGGAAAACCCAAGATTGGAGCTCTCTGTTTGCTGAACACTCATAAAGGCAGAAGCCAAGTTCTTTTGGATTTAACTTCTCTCTCCTGATCCCAGGAGTTAAAGCCCATGGAGGTCCTTGCCTGAACATAGACAACTATCACTTTTTCTCTGATGTTAGCACTTATGAATGTGTAGATCCTTTCACAGCACAATGTAAATTAAAATAGAAAGTACAATAGAAAGTCTAGTTAGGGTGTCATATATATGGTCCCAATATTGCTTTTCTCAGGGTGACACTGGCTGTTGATGTTTCTGTTTCAATTATGTAGCATACTGTCTAAGGCTGGACTAAGGCCTAAGTCTACCCTCGCTTTTTTAAATCATTAAGTCATATGTTCCCAGTTGTGCACAGATATAAATCTCTCAACAAATAAACACACACACACACACACAAAAAAAACGATGAAAGTGGATTAAGAACAAAGATTTGCTTTACCAAATCTATCCCCCAACAAAATGATTAGCCAAAAAGCAAAGAAAGCACTGAGACCGGCGGCGGCGGCGGCGGCGGCGGCGGCGGCGGCGGCGGCGGCGGCGGCGGCGGCGGCGGCGGCGGCGGCGGCGGCAGCTGCTAAGGCAGATTTCTTGGAGCGGTGGGTTTATTACAGGAGTACTCCTGGTTGGATGTGAAGGCTCCTCAAGCATATGCTTTTTTCTCTTTCCTCTCTCTACCTCCTCCCACCCACCTCCCATAAGTACTGATGGGCAAAAGGTGACTAAGGAGAGGTGGGGAAAATATCTTTGGCTGATGATATCAGAAAGCTGTTTGAATTCTCAGCGAGGAGGGAGGAGGGAGGCCAGAGATGTTGAGAGGCGGTAAAGCTCTGTATTGGCTGTGCGTGCTGGCGAGCTGCGCTCCATCTCCCCGGGGTACGCGCTAGAGAGGTGCCCGTCCCCAAGCTCGCTCCCACAAGATGTCCCCCTGCGTGCTCCTGGGCGTGCGCACCCGCTGCCAGCACTCGTTCTGTGCGCTGAAACGCTGGCCTGAGGCTCCTTGTGCACCGCGCGGTTGGGGAACCTTCTAGGAGCTCTGTCTCCAGAGGGCGGGTGTGTGTGAGAGCACGTGAGGAGAGCAGCTGGGTGGGAGAAGAGGAAGGGCCCTAAGGGCGGGCGGGAGAGAGAGAGTGGTGGGCAAAGAGAGCAAGAGGAGCGAGCAGGAGAGAGAGGGAGAGGGGCTGGAGGGAGAGGGGCAGGCGAGAGAGAGAGGGGGGTGGGCAAAGAGAGAGAGGGGGTGGGCAGGAGAGAGGGAGAGAGGGAGAGGGCAGGCAAAGAGAGAGGGGCGAGGGGGAGAGAGAGGGAGCGTGCTGGAGGAGTGCGCCATGGAGATCCAGCCAAGTCCGAGGTGTGCCTGCAGGTCACCACTACTCAAACCCAGGCACGTGCCAAAAGTGGTAGTTTCTGAGTCTGGGAAGGTTTTGTATGCTTGGTTCCTACGCTCAGGCTGGCAGCGACCAACTGTAAGAGAAACTCTGTGAGGCGGGGGTCGGGTGGGGTGGGGGTCCTATGGTGAATGGGAAGGCGACTCTGAAGGGTGGGAAGTAAACGCTGGACTTGACCATCCTTCTCTTTCTCCCTTTCAGCACATACCTTACGCAGTGAGAGAGCTGTCATTTCAGCATCAGGATTCAGAATTGATCCAGGCCGCGCAGAAGGAGCTATATCTCAGCTTCCATTGTTGTGGGTCTTGGCCTGGAAATAGTAGTTTTTCTCAGCATGGACGCAATTAACATCTAATTTTTTCAGGTTCGGTACAGGTTATGTAGGGACTGTAGTGAAGCGACCTAGGTTGGTAATCTTGCATTGATTTCTGCATGGCAATGGGATCACGGTTGTGACATCTAAACTTTTGTTTTGTGGTCTTAATGTATCTTTTTTCTTTTTGAAGTTTCCCCTAGTAACAAGCTTGGGGAACAAGTGGGAAGAAACCCGGGAAAACCAAGAGAAGGACCTGATTCTCCATGTAACAGGGAAGGAAAAGATAAATTTCCACTGCCCCGCCCCATATTTTATTATTTATTTATTTAGCCTCCTAAACTGTAGGCTCTTGAAGTATTTGCTGAACTAGCTTCAAATATGGGCTGCAAAAATATCATTGGGCTCCTTACTATGTCTCTGCTAGTAGACTCAGTTGGTGGTTTGCAAAACAAGTGCTCAAATAGTGCAGTGATGTGTGGGAGGAGACAATTAAGAGTAATTCATTTCAAGTGTGTAGTCTTCTTAAGGGTGAGTTGCTTCAGCCACAGGTAAAGTTGAATAAAGCAATTAACCATCATTTTGTCTCCTCACTCTTATGCATTGTTATTCTGCTTTTATTCCTCTCCCCTGGGGCGATTGTGTAACCAAGAGAAAGATATTTTATTAAAATGTTAGAGTGAAAACAGCTGAGTGAAAACAACATAGTGGTTTGAAATATTAAAACTGGCCCTTTGCTTCTTAATACATGTTAATAGAATGACCCTCTTCAAGGCTTTCTTTTCTAGGATAAGTGTTTAAAGAAAAACCCTGTAAGGGAAACGTTAATCATTCCCTAGCTGGCTTTAAGAGTATTTGCAGGAACAAATCACCAGTGAGAAAAACTTGTGTGGCATTTTTGTTTTGTGTCATTTTTGGTTCATTAAAACAATTTTAATTCATTGAAACAAATGTGCAAAGAAAATATGGTTTATATGTTCAGGGCAAACTCTGTAAAACACATTTTTCTTAAAAAAAACAAAGAACATTCAGCAATACAAAGAAGGTACACATTTTATTTATTTCAACTTCCAGAGGTTGGAATCATGGTATCTCCAAAACATTTTGGTCAGTTCTGTTATTTTATCCAGAGAAAAATACAGATTAATGATAGATTTGTAATAAAAATTGAGAAAAAATGCTTTGCACAGTTTGCACTTTAAAAAAATGAAAGAAAAGTAAGGTTTAAATATGCTTCTATTTTACATTTAGTGGTTTCTCACATTATCCTTTAACATAGTGATTTTGATGTTTCTTAGAAATTCTTAATTGTCAAAACTCAGTGATGTAAGAATAACATCCAAAGAGAATTTTAAAAAGCTTAATTCTAAATGGAAAAGAGCACTCATTCTTGGGATCATTTCTATTCAAGTAGAGTGCAGGGCAGGGTCAGAAAAGAAAGCTACCCTTAATAAAGTGTTTCAGCCTTCACACTGTTTCCTGTAACCTTCATAAATCACAGGTTCCTGAGCTGGCCTGATGATGAGCCTGCTGAGGTATATTTATAGCAGATGATTTGTAGATGATAAATATGCCAAGAAAGACATCATCTCCAGTAACCCCAGGCTCCACTGAGTTCCTCAGGGGTTCATAATTAAGACTCATAAAAGAACCCTGGATGGGTAGAATCTGTTCTCTGAACCCTGACAATAGCACCATTCCAAAGGCAAACCAAGGAGTAATCACTTTGTTACATGTTTGCACAATGTTCCACACAAAAGCTTTGCCTACATATTGACTCAACAACCAAAGAGAATAGCAGTTTGCATACCCTAGACTCTGTGTCTTTTCCTTCCTATTGACATAGGTACCTTTTTATGCTTTAAAGTGTTTTAAAATCACCATTTCAAATTATAAGCTGCTTAACCTCTTAAGTCCCAGTGCATGTCCATAACATCTGTATGTGTACAAACACATTTTCACACACATATATAATGCACATATATGCTTCTATTGGAATACATACATATATAAATATACATGCATGTTTTCCACTTGGAACACGTTTTTGAGGATGTTTCACGACATTGCTTTGTGTATCTCTGCTAAACAAATAAATTTTACCCCCAAATTGCCAAATTAATGGTGTAAACTAATTTTGTTTCCTTTTGACTTTCAACAGAACCATTGAAAAATCAGTTTAACACATCAAAATTTGGACTGACATTGCATTTTAAATTAGCCCATGTAATTAAGTTTAAAGTCAATTAAATTAATCTCTCCTATTATATATTCATTTGGCTAAGATTTCTTTAGAAAAAATGACATTTCTAGGTGTATTTTTATATATTTTCCTCTTATTTTTTGTTAATTCTTCTATATTTGAGAATAACCTTATTCTCCAAGATTCCTACTTAAAATTCAGTGAAACCTGCAAAATTCTTCTACACAAAAATATGTTTTTCAAACTGGTTTACTCAGTTTTAGAAAGTTTTTTCTTCCTTTGTTCCTCCCATATCTTGGATGCATTAAGATTTTCTAAGTTGTTAGTTTCAATAAGGCTTTAGAAAGGAGAAATAGGTTTGTAGATTATTCCTTGTTCAAAATCTTCTGATATATCTGTCTTTATTGTCTCCAATATGCACAGAAATGGCTTCTGGAAATAATTTCTATAATTAAAAGACGAATTACCGGTCAACACATTGTTTTCTACCTTGTCCCCCAAGAGTCTTAAGGTGCATAGTTTAATAAAGGTATTGTGAAGAGTTAGGGGAAAAGAAAGTTTTACCTTTGTTGAAAGAGGTTTTCCCAAGATTTTGGACATGGAACAATCCCTACCCCATTTTTGCATGACATCTGTTAAATTTCTGCAAAATTTGTGTTCTTTGGAAAATACCTTGGGGACTATTGACCTAACCCCAATTCTGAATTTTACTGATGGAGAAACCGACACCTGAGAGGGGCTGAAGTTCTTAGAGAATGTTATAGGGGAAGTTGAAACTAGAACCCCATCTCCTGACTATTTGGCCTAAATGGTCATCTGTACCCTAAGATGGGTCATAAGATGCCAGGCATCATGAGTAGTGCTGTGAACCTCTTACTCCCTTATGAGTTCTTCTTGGGTTGATTTGCTAAAACAGAGTTTTTTGTATGTTCTTTTAAAAATAGTATCTATATCCTATTCTTATATAATAAATCTTAGGATATCTGCCCAACACAGCATGGCTATGACACTGGTACTTAGTAAATACGCTAAATGAGATGGAAGTGAAATCTCCTAGAAGGGCTTTAAGAGGAGGTTCATCACAGGAAGGAAGAAGGAAAGGGTCAAGAAATGAAATCAAGTGAGAAGAAAAAACATGAAAAAAATAGAGGGTTGGGGAGAAAAAGAGCCTCTCGATGGAAATGAGACTGAGAGAAGAAAGGATGGTTGCAGATGATAAAGAAAATCATAAAACTGAGTGGGAAGCTGTGATCTTAACATGTAAACATGACCCATGAGGCTAATTCAGATGCACTTGTCTAAATGATGGGGAAGACTACCAACTGTTGCAAACCTTTATGAACTCGTATCAAGATGTATTCATTGCATGGGTGCATTAAGTTAATGAGGCAATTTATTAGGCACCACAATAATAACGAGTGAGACAAATCTTGTCCTCATCAAGGTTACATTCTTGTTAGGGAGAAGAGTTCCGACTGGGACTCATATAAAATAAAACTAGGTAAAATTTGATCAGGGCCTCTGGTACTGGGAGAAATCAGGGAACAGGAAAACAAATCATGAAAATTATGAGGCAGAATAACAACTAAGTGGGTGCGGCATGAGGCATGGATAGGATTGCACCAGGTAGAGATGGAGTAGGACAGACCCATATCAAGGTGATATGATGAAGAAAATGGGGAAGTATATGTAGCTGTGTTTGATACAAGTGGGTTGAAGTCAAAGTGGGTATGTACTGGAAAGAGCACAGAGACATGGCCAGAAAGCCTTCAACCTCACTTCGGTTCTTGAAAGTTTAGCTGAGGTTCTGACACTCCAGAAATTGATCAGAAACTAGTGAAGAGTGTTTTATTTTGTGCAGAGAAATAGTAGCACTAGAGGTGATATGTAGGCATGGTGAGATTTAAAGACAGGAGAAAGAGCCAGCTGGTAGGGGAGGAGGCAGTTAGTTTTGGAGAGACCAACACACCACTCAAACATTGTCCATCAGACAGCTTGTGAGGAAAAGTGACAGAGACCAGCCACAGGAGACTGTTTCAATACAAAAACCGCCTGCATGGTTGAGAACCACAGCCTTGAAATTCTGTATGGGTGCATTTGAATTCCAGTAACCTGCCTAATTTGCAAAGGGACTTCAAAGCTTGTTTTAGTCTCTTTATCTGTGAAATGGGAACTATTTCTATATCAAACTGGTTGTGGATGTTCACAAATAGAAACTTCTTAGCATGGGAACTTCACACAGCCAAGGAGTGAGCATGGGCCACTGAGAGAAGGAACTGGAGAGTTGGGGTTATGCCCTGAGGCGGTCCGGAACGAAATTTGGGCCCTCAGGAAGCCCAAAACCCTGGCTTCAGCTGAGTCTGTTGAACGCCTTCTGGAGAGAATGGGTGAGCTGGGGCAAGGCAGCCTTGTCCTAGCTCCCATCCCAGGGTCTTCCCAGGTTTCATCCAGACAAGTGTCCCAACAATTCGGAGCTGATGGAATCCCAGTGCCTCCACTGTGAGGAGCCAAATGAGCAGGTGCCCTGCTATGCCCCTCCCCCCAATTCCCTTGAGCACTCTAGCCCTGCAACTATGATTGACCAGAGGACCTCTGTGTCTTGGCCAATAAACGCTGCTGTGTGCACAGCTTTTACTGGGTAGAAGAATACAAAAACTGTGAGAGGGGCCCCGGTGGCCCGAGGTGGAAGCCGAGGCTGAGGAGCCAGGTCTAGGCCAGAGGACCAGGTACCTGGGGAGTGGTGGCAAGACTGAGGGGTCAGTACAGTGGGCACGGCTTGTCGGTTCATGACTTTGCCCTCTCCCAGAGCTCCGGACCCTCCTCAGAGGCCACAGCACCTGGGGAGGGTGCGGGGCATGCAGGCTGTGGGGGGGTCCTGGCCCAGCGGGTGGACAGGGATTCTCCGCCCACACACGTGGGCTAGTGGTGGTGGGACTTAGGGGTCATTAATGTTGGGCACGGCTTGCAGGCTTGGGAAGACCATGTCCTCTGACCCCGTCCTGGCGCCTCTTCGGAGGACACCACGCTGTGGGGAGGGGAAAGGGGCATGGAGGATGTGGCGGGGTCCTGGCGCGGGTCCTGGCGGGCAGGGTGCGCCACCTGATCCAAACCCACCTGCAGGCCGGCCTGTCCCATGGCCCTGTGCTTCAGGGGGTTGGCGCTTCCCCTTCCCCCAAGACCTCTCCCCACCTACCAGGCACTTGTGGGTGTGGGCGCTTTGTCCCGGGGATGCAGATTATATTTGAATCAAGAGTTTATATTTGCAGCAGAGTTTTAATTTTGGAGAAGGATCGCAGTGTGTTTCCGCGAGGCTGAAATTCTGGGAGTATGGTTGGATCCTCAGCACCACATACAAACAACTATGTTGTGTCCGCCAAAAACTGAAAAATAAATATTAAAATTCTCTCCGCCCTCTCTCTTTAAAAAAAAGAAATAAAAAGGAAAATTTGCTCCAAAAATTAGTGATTATTATATACTGCTATATACAATGACTAAGTGAGTACTGGGAAAGGTGATAGAGTATGAAGACCGAGGCAGGAGGTCCACAATCTTAAGACCATCCTCAGGAATTTAGTGAGGCCCTGTCTCAAAATTAAAATTTACAATTGCTGGTGATATGGCTCAGTTGATAAGCATTCCTGGGTTCAACCCACAGTACCAAAACAAAAGTTTTTCATGTATAGGTAACTGTTTCTTGTCTTCACTCTCCCTTACAATATCCACTAGGCATTGGTGGCTATTCTGAATTTAGATTCAGGTGAAATCTCAAATTTCATATTGATTGCATGTTCAAATAATATTATTGTTAGATTGGGTAAAATATTTTAAAATTAATTTTACCCATTTTAATTATTTTAATGTGGCTACTAGCAAATTTTAAATGATGTGACCTAGATGTCACTTCTATGAGAAAGCATACCTTTAAGCTTTATAAGTTTGTATTCTTACTACAAGAAGACCTCATTAAAACTCATTCTCCCAGTACTTCCTTGAAATAAGGGATTTAGTCTTTAATATTTGGATAGCCAAGAGGCAAACTTTGCAGTAAATTCTTCCTAGAGCATATAGTTCAAGTTAGAGACAATAGTATTTTAATACAACTTCTACCTTTACAAGTTTTTTTTTACTATGAGGAAGTAGGTTATTTATGCAACCTTCAGTTTCCTTATATATAAAATGGGAGTATACAGTTTTACAAATTTATTTTTAGAATTATCGATATATTGTATATCAAGCATAAAAACTTTTAAGGTATGTAAAATACTCCAAATATTGTTACTCTAAGGTTGCCACTCATTGGAACTCCAGAATTGGAAATGTGATTTCTGATACTTTGATCATATAAGTGGAATTGGTTAATACTGAAATGTCAGAGAATTCAGAGAAGGAACTAATTCAAGTAGAATACAATTCTGAAGATACCACCTTCTCTGTTTTCAGTTTTTTTTTCCTTTTTAATTTTATTCAGTCAGATTAACAGTTACTTGACTTGCCCCAAATTTAGGTAAGTATGTTTAGCAAGATATCAAAAAAGAATTGATTTAGGCATGGGTGAAAAATTATAAGATTATTAGAGAAAAATAATGCTGAAGACACAGAAACACATATTGAAGATGGTGTTAAAATAGTTGGAGAAAAGAAATTCAAGTATGGGAATACATATGTATAAATTAGATACTTTAACATTTCAATAGAGTTTTAACACCTTTATTATACTTTATCTTGTGGACCCTCTATAGTTTGTTAACAGAATGAAAGCAATATATTTCAATGATATTTTAATATTTTAATGATGTTTTTAACCACCCATTCTTATTTGAAAACTCAATCTAATATGTCTATCTCTGGTTTTTCTCCTTTCCCTTATCTTCTGTTTATCTTTCTCTACCTTTACTCCTTTGTTTATCCTGTCTCTTTAGCTTTCAATACTGCTGTATTCTAGTTTTATATTGTCTGTAGTTTTATGAAATTTAAAATGTGGGTTTGATTCCTGGTCACAATTCTTTCTAGATAGGGCAAAATTTCAGTAAAATAATTTCTTTCTGTAAAGTGAGTTTAAACTTCAATAACTTCTTTATAGAGCCTTGTGTGGCTTATAGACCATATATAGAAGTGAATGGCATGCAACCTGGTATACAGTGTGTACCAGGTAGTATAGAACCTGATATCTAGTAGGTTAACAATAGTAACTGTAATGACAAAATAAGTAATTATAGAAGTGCTACTAAATACGATAAGCTACTCTTGCTAGTTTTGTTATAATGATGTCTCATACATGTTCTTGTAACACCAGCTTCCATGTCAAAAACATTGTAAAGCATTATTTTACTATTCCAATATGCTAAATCTCTTCCATGTGAAATAATATTTTTAACAGTGAACCATTATTATTAACTCCAGTTACCACACTTAACCTTTTCCAATTAGCTTGTCACTGAATTACTGCAACATTTTCTTAGCTGTCACCCCCATCACATTTTATGTTTTTATCTCATACATTTTATATTTCTCCCTGCAACTTATTCCCTGAACACCTACCTATTATACCAAATCTAAGGTTTAACGATTTAGATATGTTTTTAGTCAGCAGTAATACTATAAGGTAAGCAGGGATAAGATCATGAATTACTTTAAATTACAAGGTACAATCTTTGCATTTTTAGATAATGGGAAAAGCTTTCAAAGGGTTTTCTGTGTTGGCATATTTTGGACAATGAGTCTCTTCTGTTTGGAGGATATTTAAAAGATTAAAGACAGTAATACTACTTGTGAGAATAATGGGAAAATTTGATTTCAAATAATGTTTTTATTTTTTTAAATTTTTTTTTGTTTATTTGGACACAGTACATTTATTTTATTTTCATGTGGTTCTGAGAATCAAACCCAGTGCTCCACATGTGGTAGGCGGGTACTCTACCACTGAGCTATATCCCCAACCCTATTTTGTATTTTATTTATAGACACAGTTTTACTGAATTTCTTAGAACCTTTCCCTTGCTGATGCTGGCTTTGAACTCATGATCCTCATGTCTCAGCCTCCCAAGACACTGGAATTACAGGCATATGCCACCATGCCTGGCATGTTTTTTTTTATTATTACAATGATGTTTGTTATTAACTTTTATACATTATGTCATGAATTTTAAGTGTTAACCTTTTTAGAGCTTGATTTAAATTTTTTTTATTTCTACAACTTAAAATATATTAAAGCCCATGCACATAGATCTGATGCATGGTAGTTTTAAGTAGGCATATTTAAAAAACATTTAAGATCTGGAAATAGTGGTGCACATCTGTAATCCCAGGTACTAGGGGAGTAATCCCAGGGTAAGAGGATTGTAATTTCAGGACCAGCCTGGGCAACTGAATGGGACCCACTCTCAAAATAAAATAAAATAAAATGGATGGTGGATGTAGCTCAATGGCAGAGTGCTTGCCTCACATACATGTGGTTCTGGGTTCAGTCCCTACTACTGAATAAGAAAAAAAAACTTTTTGTGCTCTGACTTGAGATAACCATTGATGAATAAAACCAGCATAGTGATAAAATAGCTTTTCTGATTTAAAAAGTTTTCAGAGCAAAGATTAAATGTCTCCATGTGATCTCCATGAACGTTTGAGTTGCCAGAATGAAGGATGATTTGCCAGGTGTTGGTACACAGTAATCAAAGTTGTAGCCTTTTTGAAAAGCAAGGCTGCTTCAAAAAGAAATAACAAACTGATTTTCAAGATGTGTTAGATGAATGGTATATGACTCTTAGTGTAGCTGTGACTATAGATTTGTTACAAAAAGTCTTCATGGAAGGAGTCCGATTGAGGTATATACTAAAAGATTTGAATAACTGAAAGAGCAAGGATGATATTAATAGGGGGACCATAATGAACTCCAAATTTGTTGCTCTCTTTTATGTTATATTGTTCTTAGGCTGGAAAGTTTCTTGAGTATGGAAAGTGTAATAATATGTGTCAAATTTGGGGAGATTTTTAGAGTTTATAGATGAAGGACTTGAAAGTAAGCCTTATCTTGAAGGCAGTGGACCATCTACAGTTGAACTCATTAATCACATCTGATCATCTGTTGGTCAAATGTGTTTCACTCTCTTTTGAGTTATTTATATTTCCTAACCCTAACAGGGTAACTTCAACATATTTGACAAGTTATTTAAACACTTTGAAACTTAGTTTACTTATTTGTATAAGTGGTAAAATAATTACCTGCCAGTCTTGTGGGTAAATGACACAGTATAGAGTACAATGCTTGATAAATAATAGACTTTCTGGGAACATGAATTTATCTCCTTTTTCTCAAGATTCTTCATTTTAATATTTTTAATTGCTTAATTATTTTTGCTCCCAAATGTATAATGATTTTATGATATTGATATTAACATAGATGTTGTGATCTAAACCTGAGATAACATATTTTAAGGAAAGCTTGTTCATTAAAATCAGTGTTTTAGTTTATCTTTCTTTATAATGGGAAATGTAATCTGATTCAGTTGTCAATTATTAGATTGAGACATTTCCAATTTGTAACTGCTGTTTTTAACAGTTAGAAATGGTAATTTCATGAGAGTCACCCTAATTAAACTTGGGACATCGCCTGTTAGACCAGTGGATACTTAAATACTTAGTTTTCATAATTTCTTTTTGCTCTTAAAGGTCCTGATAAATTCAGTGCCTTTCTATTTTCTAATGTTGAAGAAAATGCTGTTACTGAGGAAATAAATGATAAAATGTGGTTTAAGTACTAAGATTTTCTCAATACATACCTCTACTGCAATGCTCAGCAGATATTGTAAAGGAAATCTCTCTTCCATTTTGAAATAAATTCTGCTTAGTTTTATTCCTGGGAAACCAGTACCATTTTTATCTATTTTCCACGTGTGTGTGTGTGTGTGTGTGTGTGTGTGTAAATAGAAGTACAGGCTAATCATGATCATGACTTAGTTGGAAAAGAAATAACAAACTGATTTTCATGATATGTTATATGAACGGTATGTGACTCTCAGTGTAGCTGTGACTAGAGTTGTTATGAAAAGTCTTTGGAATATGCATATGTATATATAATTTTTACAGGCATGTACTGCTGCTACTGGGGATTACAGGCATGCAATTTCTTTTTCATCTGGACATATAATTTTTTCACACATGGTAGTAAAGTATGCTTTTTGAGCTCACGTTTCCTCACTTAACTATGTTAATATTTAACATATAGTACTTTTTCTGTTCTAGGCTATGTTTATTAAGCACTTGGTATTGATTATTAACATTCATTTCAACCTTGAGAAATAGGTAATGCTATTCCTCTGTCATAGGTGAAGAAATAGGCCACAGAAACTGTAAGTAGCATCTTAGTTGTTGAGTTGAACTCCAGCAGACTGGGTAGAATCCTCACTACTGGACAGTTTGCTGCTGTACAATAGTTTCTCTTTATCTATAGGAGCATGATCCAAGACTCTCAGTGGAGGCCTGAAACCATGGGTCATACTATGTTTATAAACTTTTTCCTTACAAACCTATGAGAAAATTTAATTTATAAATTAGTCACAGAAAGAAATTAATAGTATCTAGTTATAAAACAGAAGTTTTTACAAATGGACATTGGATGTAATAACTGAGCTAATTTCAGTAGCACATATAATGTGGATATGTTTGATTCCACATCCTAGGTGGAAGGAAACAGAATTGTGTGAGATTTCATCCTACTAGTCATAAAAGTGCACAATTTAAAAGTTGTGAATTGTTGTGGAAATTTTTGTTTGATCAGTTAGGATTATGGTTTATTGTAGATAGCCATGAAAAGCAAAAAAGAAACTAGTACTGATTCAATTGTTTCCTACCACTATATAGCTAACTGCTGTATTCTTTTAAATAAATACTTAGAATTAATTAAAAATTAATTCTTAATATAACCAGGTCCTGGTTGGTGGACATGTGTTTCCACCTATGTAATGCCTGCATCATTTTGAATATGCACAGAGTTTCTACATGTTTTTCATCCTTTCATATTTTGAAGTAAATGAGTCTTGTAGTCACATAATTATGTTTTGGTTTTTGACTTGAGGCTTTTTCTTACAGTGGATATATTTAGAGCATTTATATTATGGAATAATGCTTAGTTCTTAATATTTTAGAGCTAATGGTTTGAGATAAATGAATGTTTGACAATGGAGGTGTAATTAATTGTGTAAAGCAGTACAGTTGTTAACAATGTTATAACTCAGTCCATTTTTTTCCTCAATTTTTGTTGGTTGTGCAACATTGTCAGTGACTCTTTCATTTGTATTTTTAGGCATAGTTTTTTTTCCAGAGGACTCTATAGGTATTCATTCACTGGTTTTTTTTTAATATTTTTATTCTTTTTAGTGGTACATGAGAATAGAATGTATTTTGACATATACACATAGAGTATATTTCCACAGTTTTTAAAACATTGATAACTCCCTCCTTCTGCTTTTTACATAGCAGTGCTTTTACCTAGATTCTCAAAGGATTCTCTTTTTAAATCTTTTAAGTGTAGTGAATATAATAGCATTCATCTTGATTAGTTTGCACCTATTGTTCTTAGGAAAAGGTGTGTCCTTTCAAACTATGACTTCTTCTGATTCTTCTCTGTCTTGAGCAGTGCCCAAGGATTTGGGTGAATGCTTCAGGTGATGCAAGCAGAGATTGATTGGCTGTGCAATCTAATTTAGTGAATGGATGATAGTTTTTAGATTTGAAGGTTATATCTTTCATGCTTGCTTGAGATGTTCCATCCTTTCTCCTTAGTTTCTTCACTGCATTTGGCAACTCTTCTTATATAATGTGGCTATGGTGATTTCCTGTTTATTTGAAGATAGTATTCATATTTCTGTTTCTCATTTTTCTCTCCTGGTTGTTTTGAGACTTTCCAAGAGGAAGAGGAGGCCATCTTTCCTCTACCATTTTTCAAACTAGAAATCTAAAGAACTGTTGGTCCTGTTTTTTTAAATTAAAATAATTTTGCTATAACAAATAAAATATGGGAGCTGGAGTTGTGGCTAAGCAGTAGAGCACTTGCCTAGTCCATGAAAGATGCTAGGTTTGATCCTCAGTACCACAAAAAATAAATAAAATAAAGCTATTGTGTCAAAATACAACTGAAAAATATTTTTTTTAAAAAAAAGAATAAAATACATGCTTATCCATCACTGTAGTTTCCTGAGAGCTAAAACCATTTTATTTACAGAGGGTGTGCTAGGTTCCCCCTCCATCCATGCTTGCTAGGGAAGCATGTCAGCACTGATCTACATCCCAGGTATAGATTAAAAAAAACTTAAAAAGTCACATTTTAGCATTAAATTGTTTTTTAAAAGTATTTTTCTTAGCTGTAGGTGGACACAGTATCTTTATTACATTTTTATATGATGCTGAGGATTGAACTTAGTGCCTCATGTGTGTTAGGTGTGTACTCTACCATTGAGTAACAACCCTAGCCCTACTATATTATTTTGATTGTATCAATTTGTGATTATGAAGCCTTGTATTAGAAAATATTAAGAATGATACTAGAGAATATAGTCAGGCACTATTAGTAGATTGGTTATTTGTTCTTTAGTATGTCTTACTGTTGATTCCTTTTTGAACTGAATCTGAAAATTTAACTTTGATGTTTTAGATTCTGCCACTCAAATAATTTTACTTTAAGATCCTTGATATAATAACAGTAGTTATACAATATATTTTTTCTGAATGACATTTTGTTTTCAAAGGAAAATGCCAATTATTTTTCTCACTTAATGATACTTTTAAAGGAAATATTTAAAATCCTTATGTTCTCTGATTTGGATATATGCATTTGACTCAGTTCCATTCTCCCTATCATTTTGGATGTGCAAGAGCAGTATAGCAGTTGGGAAGAGATCAGTGTTTTTCCCCTTAATTTTTCATAGGCAATGACAAGATTACTTTCTTAGTCCAAATTAAAAGTACATCTGACACCGGACCTGCGGCTGGGGCGCAGTGGAGCGCGCCGGCTGCCTCCGGGCGGGGCAGAGTGATGGGCCTGGTGCCGGCCGCCTGCCACTCACCTGCGAGCTCTTGGTCCGGGTCGCCATGGTCCAACTCGTGGCCCCTGCCACCGCTCCACGTGCCCGCACTGGCGCTTCAGGCGCTGCTGGCTCCGCCCCAACAGGACGCCGGCGGGCGGGACGTGCAGGAACCACGTGGGCCGGGTTTTGCCTTCCGTGCTGAAGAGGAGTGAGGGTTTCTGTTTGTTCCCAGAGCGTCGGTAACTCCGATTTCCAATTGGATTTAGAAGACGTGCAACCCGAGTGCAGGCCTGTCCCCAGCCGTCTGGAACCTGGACCTTCCGCTGCTTGCTTTCTGTCTGACCCGGAGAGCCGAGGCTTCCTGCGGTGGAAGTCTGCGTGCGAGAACAAAATCGGGGTTCTTTCCGAGGGCGTGGCGGCTGTGGATTGGCGGGCTCCCCTAAAGGGTGTCCCAGATCTCGGCCCCAGTTATCGCGGGCCATAAGACTGTGATTTGTCCGGTGGGGAGAGTTTGCGCGTTTGTTGGAGAGTGGCGTGCCCCAGTTAGCTCCGGAGTCCGAAGAACACCCCCTCTGCCCTATTTCCATCTGCCTACCGCTTGGCGGGTTTATTTACTTTCTTTTTATTAGCTGACGTGTAGGAGGTATGTATAAATGAGTAGTGAATGCAGCCAATTGGGATAAAAAAAAAAAGTACATCTGACAGGGTTGGGGTTGTGGCTCAGTGATGGAGTGCTTTCCTAACATGAGCAAGGCACTGGGTTTGATTCCTTAGCACCACATAAAAAGTAAATAAATGAATAAAATAAGGATATTAAAAATGGCATCATGTTTACAAACAAAAAAGTACATATGACAACGTCACAGAATATTTTAATATTTGGTATTTTATTATTTTAATATTTAATATTTTAAATTATTGGAAATTTTAGTCTCAACTCTTTATCATTCAAGTTACTGGTAACTTTATACTTTTTAAAATCTCAAAATTTTAATGGTTTTAAAAATATATATCAGTGTTCTAGTTTGTTTGATAAATGACACATGTTTGCTAGTAAATGGAACTGTAAATGCTTAAAATATTATGAGATTAATAGATATTTCGGAGAAAATGTTTTAGTATCCTCATAAATTTGAGAACTTTTGTATATAATGTAATGATGACCCCATGAAAAATATAAAGAGCACAAATAATTTCTTCTGAAAAGCCAATCAACATTGATGTTAGAAACACATTTTATCCCAAATATCTTTGACCATTGAAACTAGAGGATATTGAAATACATTTTGGGGAGATGTTGAGAATATATTACAGAATATTTTCAGATTAACATATTGTTAGGATATTCATAAATATGTGTTTGGAGATAATCATGGTTACCTAAGGCCATGGGGACCTAATGTACTTTTAAATATTAAACTATCTCAGTGTGTAAATATACTCAGGACAATTAATAATGTTGGTGTCTTCTATTGTCAAGGGTATTTTTCTATAATCCTAAGAATTTTATTAGAATTGATTGTCACCATTATGTATTAAACTTGGGTTTTTTTGAACTACATTCTATTAAGACTTAGTAGTAGAAATTTTGGTGTTTTAAGGAACCTATGAAATCATTTCATATACACTCAAGACTTACTTTTTTTTATTAAAAAAATTGAAGCCCAGAAATATATTTTTTTGCTCAAATCATATTGCAATTCATCAAGAGATTTAGAACCAAACCCCAGTTCCAGACCTTTTGTTGTCTTTTTGTTGTTGGTTTTACTGCATTTTCATTTATGTATTATTCTTTTAAGGACATTCCTTCTGAGATGGAAATTAGTTAAAAGATATCTCCATTTAACAAGAGAATTGAGGGAAAAGGTTGTTTGTATAATATGAGGTGAGTCATATTTAATGAGAAACTAAGTAAGCCACTAGACACACAGTTCTCTCCTCAATAATCTAAATTATTTTTCTCTTCTCTTTATCTCATCCACCTTTTGTTGCCACCCCAACATTAGATTACTAGTTTTAAAATAAGCATGTATCCTTACTGGTTATACTACTAAGCAAATTATCAAGGCTAGGTATTAAGACCAGGGAAATAGGCCAAGGATAGGTGAGTTCAATTCTTTTCTGAATTGAGCTGCATCATCAC
This sequence comes from Callospermophilus lateralis, assembly GCF_048772815.1. NCBI lineage: Eukaryota > Metazoa > Chordata > Mammalia > Rodentia > Sciuridae > Callospermophilus > Callospermophilus lateralis. The sequence continues at coordinate 5,121,281 of NW_027514380.1, read as the reverse complement.
TTCTTAGTGGCTGGTTATGGAAAGATTTATCTATATCATCTAATATTATTAGAGAAGTACACTTAAATGACTAGAGTTAATATCTACATTTTGAGTTTAAATTTATTTAAAAAACTATTTTGGCATACTTTTTGCATAAAGATATTTAGTACAATTGGACTTTATGAATTATGCATTTGATATAAGTGTATTATTGAAAGATTTTTAAGTTACAGAATGATCAGTAAATTACTAGTGTGGTTGTAGGATCAGGACTGAATGAGGGGGAAAATAATTTCTAAAAAAATAGATATTTGGGTTTTTTGTATTCAGTTGGCAATTTTCCGTTAAACCGTAGAATGCAATCCTACCTTTAGAAATCTTTTTCTGTCAAATATTTTTCTTGGTTCATATGTCCAATTCAAATTATTTACATGATTATTTATATTTACTTATTGTATTCTGAAATTCAAGAGGCATATATTATTATAGGTGATAGTCTCCTGACTGTCAAAAATATCTTCTTGGATAGGTCATTTAATTTCTTTAAGCCAGAATTTCCTTATCTATAAATGGGCCTTAATCTGCCTCAGAATTATTTTAGCAACTTAGTGAACTGACTGATAAAAGCACTTATCACAGTGCTTGGCACATAACAATAATTACTTTTTTGCTGCTGCAAATACTGTTGTCAGATTCAAATCATACTATTTGGCAAATCATTTCACTAGACCTTGGTTATCTTTTAAATGGGAATGCTGCTACCTGGGATGCTTGCTTTTTTAAAAAATTGTTTTGGAAATCAAATGTAATAGTTGGTAAACTCTCCTGTCTGAGCTGAAGTAGCAAATTTTATACTATTAGAACCAAGTGAGGTGGGATGGGGGGGTAAAACACATAGAGTGGAGGTCTGCTTTTAGGGAAAGAGTTCAACTAAAGGCTCTAAAACAGATTTGCCTTTGCTGAGTTCTGCCAGACATAGACACATGCGGGTATACAGCTTCCTTCTAGGCCAGCCAGACAAATACAGACTCCTTTGTTAATTGTCATTTAGAGATACATCATCCCTTGGAAATTGAAAATTATCTATCAAGATATTAGTTTCATTGGTGTTATTGATATATAGTACCCATGAAATCCTTGAAGAGGAATCTGTGGTAGGATATAGACTCTTTTAACAGAGTATCCATAGCCTTTAAGAATTTGGCCTCAAATTTTTTACCTTGTTCATCTTTGTGCCCTCACCATGTCCTCCCCCCACCGCCTCATCACCTCAACTCACACATCTTTTCCTGGGAGAGATTAAGCAAGTAAGTTTGGTGTATATTTTTAGTTCTTCTGTGCACTTACATAGATGTGTAACTCCCACATAAATTTATACTTTTTTTTAAAAAAAGATAAAAAATTACTCATTATGAAGAAAACACATTTTTGGAATTTATATCCCAATACCAGCATATATGATAACAACAGTCTATAAATACAAAATCTCCATCAAACTTCTGTAAATGCTTATAAAGTATACTACATATAACTTTGGAAGATATTACATATGATTTTTCATATACAGTATATGTAAACAGGGTGATTCATATAGTTGTGTAATTTTAGAGATATGGTTAGTGCATTATTTAACTATTGCTTATGTATTACAAGACATTCATTAACATTCAAATTTACAGATTCTTGCTTCTTGTCATCTTTTGTTCCTGTGATTTTTATCAGTTATTGGTTATATAATGTTTTTCTGATGCCTTCAATTAATTTAGACTTTTCTGTGACCAATTTAGAAACCATTATCTCCACTCTGTCTGGTCTCTTGAGTAATTGGCAAAGAAGGGGGTGTTGAAATCCTCAATTATAGATGAAGATTTATGAGTTTTCTTTTTAGTTTTATCATGGTCATCTTGAGACTTATGAAATAATTATTTAAAAAATTTTTTATGAGTTTAATTTTTTTATTGGTTGTTCAAAACATTACAAAGCTCTTGACATATATTTCATACATTAGATTCAAGTGGGTTATGAACTCCCATTTTTACCCCAAATACAGATTGCAGAATCACATCGGTAACACATCCACATTTTTACATAATACCCTATTAGTAACTGTTGTATTCTGCTACCTTTCCTAAAATAATTATTCCTGAAATAATTATTTAAAACTTGAAACAGTGACAGGATAAGACTTGTTAAACTATGGACCAGTGGCCAAATGTAGGTTGAGGCCTGGTTTGCTATAAAATTTTGTTGAAACTCATCTACTCCTGTTTGTTGTGTGTTATCTTCTTCTGCTCTCATACTGAAATAACAGAATTCATATTCCTGCCACACAGACTTAATTTGGTCTGCAAAGCCTATGATCCTATACAGAAAGTTTTTGACCTCAAAGTTTCATGTATTGAAGGCCTGGGCTCCACCTTATGGCCCATTTGGGAGGCTTTGGAACCTTTTATGAGGTAGAATTTAGTGGAAGGAATTTAGGTCTTCAGAGGCACACCCTTAATGGGAATATTGAGACTCTGGGATGTTTTTCCCATTTTGCTTCTTGCAAGCATGTTGAGAGATGTCTTGCTCCTCATGTATTCCCTGGCATGATGTACTGCCTCACAATAGGCCCAAAGGTAACAGGGCCAAGTAACCATAGTCCAAAGCCTCTGTAATGTGAACCAAAACAATCCTTACTTCCTTAAAGTTGTTTATCTGATATTTTGTCACAGTAACAGAAAGCTTCCTGACAGAACCCTGAGTTAGAAGATACTGGAAGTCTAAATTAATCAACACCCATATGCAATCATGATATGTATGCTTATCTTTGTAATTGAGCATGTTATAAGGCAAAGGATATACATGGAATTTAAAATTGGCATCCCTTTTTTAAAACTTTTCCACTTATTAGATGTGTCATTGTTCTTGTTTATATGTAGGGAATAGAGTCACTTTTCAACTTAGAAATTCAAAATTGTTTTCATAATTTATAACATATTTTTTTGCTCATGAAAGTTACCTCAACCTAGACCTTTGCAAGGGGGAAATCAGTGCCATTTTCTGGTTTGATGCCATTTTGGATTAATAGTAAAATGGATTTAAGAGAGTTAACTTGGTTATAAGAATGGGATTTGTTTAATATCTTCCTTAGGATCTGGGTGTGAGACTATGAAATAAGATAGATTAAAACCCCATATAAAGTGCTCTATAAACAGTAGTTATTAGATTGTTGGAAATAAGAGTTACCAGGGGTGGTGAGTATCTCACTATAAAAACACATTGCTGGCATCAGTTTAATTATTGATACAATTTTAGGATTTCTTTCTCAATTGGATTTGAAGCATTTGAGACTGAGTACTATTTATACTATTACATGAATGAGTACAAAATTCTCAATTTTTGTAAATGTAGCTGTCCCTCCAAACATTGTACAATTAAAGTAATTACATAAAGCCCAGACTCTTGAATATCTATTTTCAAGCAACATCAAAGATTACTCTGAGTACATTTTCTCTTAAAAAGTTTGGCAGTGTCTTGGACTGTCAAGTCAGTTCGCCTGAACAAAGTGTTTTTACTAGATGTGATTTTTTTTAGTTAATAATCCAGCCTGGTTATTTAATTAAAGAATAAAAGCGTGGTGAACTGAGAGTAAACTGTGTAGTAGCAAATCTCACTAGGTACAGGAGCTGCAGGATGGGTATGTGGCTCAGCTCAAATTCATCACGGCTAGAATAAAATCATTGAAATAGCTCAAGCACTGGTAGTTTGAATTTCAAATATAGCGTATGATGTTAATAAACTAAGGGAACTCCTTTAGACTTCAAGAGGACCCTAAAATTATGAGTAATATTTTTTCTTCATTAATGTACTTATATCATGAACTGTCCTTGACCTTCAACCTTCATTATTTTAAAATGATACTTGAGAAATACATTTACTGGTGTTCAGATCCCACATTTGGTCAGATCAAATGTTTCCCAAACTTGATAAGCTTTTATGCAGACACTAGGTTTTCAATTTCCTGGACTCTCTTCCATAAAGGTTCTGATTAAGTAGTTGGAGATGGAGGCTCAGCTTTTGCACTTTTAAATATTATTTACTTTTACACAGTGACATTGGATTTTTCCTTCTAAATTGTGTGTGTATATCTAAATAAAAACTGAATTTTCAGAAACTTAGTATGATGGCCTTTCTTTCAATGTTTTTTTTTTGTTGTTGTTTGAATTTAGTACCAGAAATTGAACCCAGGGGTGCTTATCCACTGAGCCACCTTCCTGGCTCTTTTTATATTATTATTATTTTTTTTATTTTGAGATAGAATCTTGCAGAGTTGCTTAAAGCCTCACTAAATTGCTGAGGCTGCCTTTTAACTTGTGATGCCCTTACCTCAGCCTCTGGGGAACTACTAGAATTTACAGGCATGTGACTTCATGCCTGGCTCATGATGACATTTTAAGTACATATGAGCATTGCTGTATCCCTGAAGTGATGCATATTTTCCATTATTAATTGTTGTATTGTTTAAGTAAAAGCACTTCATTGGTTTGAATGGGCCATAGTGGTGAATGTCATGATCCAGAGCTTTCCTGGTATGCTAGCAAATAACAGCACATTTATTTAATTGTATTTATCAGTGTAAGTTCATACTTTGCATTTTCAAATTATAGATCCTTCATTCCCTAGCCAGCTTATTTTATCATCGCAAGGCTCCTGTTTGATCAAATTCCTACCTTTTCACTATCATATGTAAACTAAGCCCATTTATTCTTATTTTAGACAAAATGTCCCCTTTCCTGATGTACCACCCACCTCTCCTTGTTTGAACTCTACTCCATTAATAATGGGCAAGTTAGCCTAAGTTCATCTCAGCTGTTTTCACTGATAACGATTGTCCCAAACGTTCTATAGTTTGTGACACTCATATGAGGAATTAATATGCTACACTACCTAGTTACTTAGTTGTCTTGAGTGTTCTGACAGTCTAACCTCTAAACTTGTGTGGGTGAGGGGCCATAGCCTACAATTTTTTCTGTTCTTGGGTCAAACCCAGAGTCCTTATTCGTGCCAAGCAATGTGTATCATCAGTTAAAGCTAACAAGAGTTAAAAATAAGAATTGTACATTTTAAATTTAAAAAAAATGTTTGGGAGAACTGATGCATTCCACAAAATTTTCCATACCATTTCTTCACCAGTGAACTTTTTGTACTTTAAGCTGTGCTATTAATCTTTCACTTTTCCAAGAATATAGACATCATTGCTGTGTCATGGATTATCAAGGGTGATCGTTCTGATTAACCTGTATGAGAATCAAATAGAGTGCTTACTAAAGTGCACAGTTTAATACTGTTTTCCCTTATTTAAATTTTTTTCCATCTATATAATTTTGTTCCTTTTGTTCTTTTGCCACACTGCTGGTCCATTCTTTTATCAACTTTATAACCCTTCCTGTTTTCTAAAGCTATAATTAGTTGTAGGTAGAGCAGTTTAGGGTGCTGGTTAGGAATATAGCCTGTAGATATATGCTGATTTAAAATGTTGGCTGTTTTTCACTTCCATGGTAACAAAGCTAGTTATCTAAAAGTACTTCTGTGTTTCAGTGTCCCTTTGTAGAAAATGTGGATAATAGTTTATCTCATAGTGCTGAATATATATATATATATATATATATATATATATATCCATGTAAAATATATAAATATTTGTAAATTCTTCAGTGTTTGTATTAGCACTTAATAAATGTTAGCTGCCGTTGTGATTTCTCTCACTTTAACTTCCATAAAGTTTTACAACAGAGTGATTTGTAACCATTTACCTCTGTCAGATTCCAAATTACTTGAAGAGAGGGTCTGCCTTATTAATTTTTTTAAGTTTTCAATTCATTTTACATAATAAAAAGTTCAGTAAATATTGTATCAAGTAATATGAAGATGGCAAAATCCTGTGACCAGTATGGCCAAACTAGCAGGTTCTGGCAAGAGGCAAAGAGGGATAAGGAAAAAAGACTCACATACAGACAGATGTTTTTGAATGTAAATCTGGGGTTGGTGCAGTGCTGTTCTCTAAAGGAGAAGAAGATCTAATAAATTATGCCACTATTCTTCATTTATATATATGCCTCATTTTCAGGTTAAAGCCTCTAGAAGCATTATTCTTTGTACTCAGATGTTTATACGGCTAGCAACATCATGCACTAGTCCATAACCCATAGTTGCAGTGTGGAACATTAAGACCTTTGTGTAGCTCTCAAAGTTTATTGTCTGAACTTACTGTTAGGTGGGCAGGTTCAGAAGAGGCGGAACTGGTGGAACAGTGTGGTATTCTAGCAAGAGATTTCCTCTATTCCCAGGAGCTGTGTGTTTGATTTGAGTTTGATAAAACTCTAGCACAGAGTCTCCTCATAGAGGGCATTACAACATCAGGTAGGCATTCTATACCTCTGCAAAGAAACATTCTTGTCTACCAGGCATGCCCCAGCCATGAGGTCATCCAAGACTCCAGTCCCAGACAGTGTTCTCCCATTCTCTGTGACCACTCTTCACAACAAAGTTCACAGAAAGACTGTTTTTCTGAGGCTGTTTACTTCATATTAATTATAACATAAGGTAATTTAATACTCTCTATTATATTTCAGGAATTCTAATGAATCATTGATTGACCAGCACCATTTTACCAGTTGGAATGAGTTTTCAGAAATGGACAGAGTACTTTTAGATCCAATATGTGACAGATGGGTGTTACTCCATGCTGATTACATTTTCAAGCCAACACCTGTTTCATTGTGTAGGATGTTTTTCTGTTCAACATTGAATTTAATTTCTAGAAAATAAAGTAAAAGTTAATGCATTTTTTTTCAATCTTGAGTCACCATGAGTGGTAGTTTAGGGAAAAAAAAGACTCTAAAAAGAAAGATCTGCAAGTGCCATCAGTCAAAGAAAGAGAAAAGATATCAAAGACCTCTGGAGTTTTGGAGAGAGAAAGCCTTAAAAAAGAACCTAAATCCAAAGGGAAAGATGCCAAAGATGGAAAAAAAGGTCTCCAGTGCTGCCCAACCAGGGGTGGCTTTTTTAGTTGACAATATGATCAAGTGGCCATGTCCTGCATGTGGGACTGGGAAAAAATACAGTAATGCAGAAGTAACTAAAGAGCTCAATAAATGCCTGGAAGAGAATGCAGTGCGTTTGAACTTATCCAAGAAGTCTATGCACATATTGCCATCATCAATCAAACACTTGACTCAATTAACCAAACTTTATTTATACAGTAACAAACTGCAGTCCCTCCCAGCAGTGGTGGGCTTACTAGTAAATCTCATGATACTGGCTCTAAGTGAAAATTCAATTACCAGTTTGACTGACTCTCTCTTGATTTTTGGCATAATAAACTGAGAGAAATTCCCTCAGTGGTGTATAGGTTAGATTCTCTCACCACTCTCTACCTTCGCTTTAATTGCATAACTACTGTGGAAAAGGACATAAAAAACCTGTCAAAACTCAAGAGTGCTTAGCATTCGAGAGAACAAAATCAAATAACTATCTGCTGAAATTGGTAAGAACATTTAGGTTATTACTATTGATTTTACTATTTTTTTATGTTAAATAATTCTGTGGAGTGCTTTTACACATCAGAAAATCCCTAATATTTGTTTCTAATTTCCATTTTCCCTGTGATCTACTTAATATTACATGACTTGAGATTATTTTGTAGGATTAAAATGTAAGATAGAATATAGATATAATTAGACCTTTATTGCAAACACAATCAGTTCTGATTTTGATTGGAAAAATGAATTTGAAAGATGTTTGCTTAATTAATAAGTTGTCATCTGTTTTCAAAGTATATTTATACTAGATATATTAAGGCTCTATGTGCCCATTCTCTAACTTTCCTTTTTTTATCTGAAGGCTTTAAATTCACATCACTTTCTACTTAGTGTATTTCTAAAGATCTTCATATTATACCTTTGTGAACCTGAAGTGCCATAGGAAAATAGAAAAACATGTTTTTAAATTTTGGCAGTACCTACATTTTTATTTAAAACTCTAATATTACTATACTAGAGTGAATCTCATCATCATGTATGTCCACAAGACATTAATTTAAAAAAATGAATGCACTTAAATAACAGAAAGATCAATAAAGGAAAGGAAAGAGGATCTGAGGGGGTGGATAAAGGCAAGTATTTTATACTGAATTGGAGCAAATCATATTCCATGCATTTATAATTGCATCAGAATGAATCCTAATGTATCACTAATATGATGCAATTAAAAAATAGGAAAATAATCAAACATAGTAGCTGTGCAGGGTGATACATGCCTATAATCCCAGCTACTTGGGTGGCTGTGGCAAGGAAGGTGGCTTGAGCCCAACATTTCCAGATATGCCTGGGCAACATATTGTATCAAAAATGGAATCAAAACAGCAAACAAAAAAAATCCAGAACAGAAAAGTAGAAGAAGAGAGATCTGTAGTAAAACAACACTTAGCATTTCTATAACACTCATTCTTGTCTTGTATAGTAAGCTGAATAGTAAGAAAATAAAGGAAATGTTTTAAAAGAATAGTAGTAGGAAAAAAGTAATGAATCAAGATATGTAAAGTCAGTAAAGTATGAATTATCTTTATTTTTAATTATGGGAAAACTTCTGAACTATTTTGAATATAGAAATTTATTGGCATCAATTTTGTGAAATTAAAGTTACAATTTTGTGGGGTTTTTGTAAGAGTTTTTAAAAATCAAAATACAAAGTATATTTTTATTTTTAAAAGGGAAGCTTTTATTTTGTAAAAGGTTCATTCAAAATACACAAAGATTAATTAAATACATTCTTGCATTCAGTATAGATCTTGTTAGTGACAAAGGAAATTTTCTGATATCAGGCTCTGGAGCTTTTCAGGGAGATAATGTTCTGAGTTTTAAAATGCAGTTAGACTTCTAGATAACGTGTTTTATTAGATTTAAGTCTAGACACTTAAATATTAACTTTAACTTCAGATTATAGACTTTCTGAAGTAATACATGGTATGTATGAAGAAAGTATAGTTTGCTCAAGAGGTATTAAAATACTCCCAAGAATTTCTGCGTGGAAGTGATTTATTACATATGGTCCCATAGAAATGAGATTGTAGAATGACTTCTGTTAGTATCATATTGTCAAAATTTGATCTGCATTTATGGCTTATTGCTGGATGGAAGTATAGACTTGGAAAAACAAATACTGAATTTTTTGTTTTTCGGAGGAATTGAACTCAGGGACACATGACCAGTGAGATACACCCACACTACATTTTGAATTTTATTTAGACACGGGGTCTCACTGAATTGCATAATGCTACACCCTTGCTGATGCTGGCTTTGATCTCTTTGTATTCTGGTCTCAGCCTCCTGAGATACTGGAATTACAGGCATGTGCATCATGCTCAGCCAACAGCTGAATTTTTGTAAAGAGATGTGAGATGTTATTGCTTTTCTTTGTTAATGTTGTTTTGTTTTTGTGCTATACTTAGTCCTAAAAAGTTTGACTTAAATTCACAAGTCATTCTGTTAGGGTTTTTTTCTATAGCATTGCTATCAAATTACCTAGACATTAATATAATATTGTTGAATGAGTAATTATTTAACAAGATTTTAAATTTAACTTTACTTTGTTCTTGAGAGTATACAAGCAGCACTTTTACTGAAAATTGAACATACTTTAAAATTTTTTTTTAAATATTTGTTTTTAAAGTGTAGATGGACACAACAAAATACCTTTATTTTTATTTGGTGCTGAGGATAGAACCTGGACCCAGCCCGTGCTAGTCAACAGCTCTACAGCTGAGCCACAATCCCAGCTCCTGAACATAACTTTTTAAATTGGTGTATTTTATGCCATTAAATGATTCATATTTGCAGCTACCTAACTTTTGTCTTTTATTCCTAAATTTCTAATTCTAAAAACAAATCATGGAATTGAAACATCCTCACGTATTATGTCTTTGAAAAGATGATGAGAGATCTTAAGTTTTATTCTAAAATGAAGAGTAGAAGTATCCAAAATTTCCTTCATTATCTTTATTCTTTCAATTAATATAATGCTTTGCACTAAGCACCAAACAGACACAGTGAAGATGTGGAAGTACTCAAGCTCTGAGGATTGTTATGTCTAGTGTGAATTATTCTGTTCATTTATTATTATGTAATGTTTTCTGTATTCCAGATGATTTTCCTTGCTTTGAAGTTTGCTTTGTCTGAAATTATAGCCATGCCAACTCTGTCTTCATTGTCTATTGTTTTAAAGTTCTATTAAATTGAGAAGTTATTTTTGTTTATTAAAAAATTATGTATTTATGTAACATCAGATTATATGCCTGTATTAAGCATGTATATTTTGAGGTGTAAGGCATGTCTCCATCTGAACTCAAGTTGTATTTGATATAATTGTGCTATATTTGTCAGCTTTTTAAATCTGGACTATGTCATCCAGAATTTGTGGTTAAATTTGCTACTTGAATATATGACATGGAACCCTGGATGTAGCTAGTGGTAAAATATGTTCTTAGTAGGTGTGAGACCCTTAGTTCAATCATCAGGACAAAAGAAGAAAACCCCACATGACAGATTAGTAAAGTAATCTTTTACAAGAAATATTTTCATGTTATTAGGTGTAATTTGGAAATAATAGATTCAAATTTTGAGTTCAATTTTAATATTTTCAGAAAGAATGTAAATGTGTTGGAGAAAACCAGGTTTTGTTCTTACAATCCAAGTATGTTCATTGATTTTCCATTTTCAAAAAAAATGTTGCCAATGTAATAATATTATATTTCTAGTTATGTTTCAAAATCATGAAAATTACTCCCTTGCATCCTAGTATTACCTGAGATATTATTTAATAATGCTTATTAAATCACTATGTTGGTCAATTTGCAGGTGAATTATGTAACCTCATTATGCTGGATGTAGCTCATAATCAATTTGAAAACCTTCCAAAGGAGATTGGAAACTGCACACACATAATCAACCTTGACTTGCAGGACAATGAACTGCTAGACCTCCCAGATACTATAGTTATGAGAGGAGAAAGAAGATATTGATGGTTATTTATAGCAACCTAGATACTTAAAGGGTTATTTTTGATCCATTTTGGTAACACAAATTAAAGAAATTATCAAAGTACTATATAAGTAATAAGAATTTTAAGACAGTGTTTGAAAACTTTTTCTATTTCAGAAAAATAAAATTAAATTTTAGGAAATTAACTCAGTTGGTTTAAAAGAATGTTAAGTTTCATGTATATACTCTATTATTTATAGATAATTATAAAATGATGGAGTATTGGTATTTTTATTTCAGCATATTACATGGAGGAGGTCCCTTCTTTGCTAAAGTAGGCAATATTAAAAAATAAAGCCTTTGCTGTTTAGTTTTCTGAACATGGCCAGTATAGTTTAAAGGTTGCTTATTTGTAGTGTTGAGGGAGTAGTAAGAAAAGACATGTTTTGAAGACTTCATACACCACACTGCAAAAAGTTTGAGCTTACCAAGACAATGTTTTATAATTATGTAGATTTTTTTAAAAACCCAAACATTTCTACAAACAAAAAAGGTAATTTTGAAAACATAATGCTTTTTAGTTATTAGTGTAATATAAGAATACAATAGTGCTTATTTGGAAAAATATTCATATACTCTCATTAAAATTATTTCAGAGATGCTATTGTATTTTTTGAGATGTAGGTTTGTCTTATCTTTCTCTAGAAAGATTTTTGATTAATTGAGGCAGGTACCTAATGGGATCACTATAATCAATTCGTGTTCATAGATGGATATTTTTTTGGTCCATTAGGTAATACAAAATATGTTACAGATTATTTAGAGGACTGTTTTATCTCTAATTCACCTATATTATTTGTTATAGTCATGATTGGTCCCACTCTGCTTAGGCCCTAGTTTTGACTCTTGCCATAATGACAGCCTTGGAGCTGCAGGTTAGGAAAGTGCTCTCAAAATCGTCAGCCTTTTGATTATTTATGGTCTATTATTTAGTTCTTGTTAGTTCTTTTTTTTATTTTGGAAGATGGTTTTTAGAGTTTTTTAAGGGTATGGTTTGAATTAATTCCCAAGGAAACTGCTAAAGAATTTTAAAATCCAGTTATTTGGCACAACTCTATACAGAAAAGCTTGCTGAGACTTAATTATAGATACTGTCCATTGAACATATGCTTTCCTGAATTCTTGTCATGGGTCTTTATGTCATATTCTTATTTGAAGTGATAATGGGTTAAAAGTATTTTCTAAACGTTGTTCTGAAAGGCAAGATCATCTGTAACTCATAATAAATTGTTCTTATAGCCATAGTGAATATTTTATATAAATTTTCTATATGAGATTTATATTCATGGATCAATATAGTAGGAAACAAGAACAACTATTTCCTAATTTTTTTTCTTTAAAATCTATTGAAGTGGCTGGAGTTTTGGCTTAGTAGTAGAATGCTCATCTAGCATGTGCGAGGCACTGGGTTTGATCCTGAGCACCACATAAAACTAAATAAATAAAATAATGGTATTGTGTCCAACTACAACTTTAAAAATTTTTAAAAAATAAAATCTACTGAAATGGCAATGATGAACAAAGAGAAATGATCCTGGAAGAAAAAAGCATAGAAAATATGTATTGTATATAAAACATGATCAGATTAATTAAAAAAGAAAATATGAATAAAATGCAAATCTTAGAAATATGCTTCCCAAATCAAACTAAATAGAAAATGCTATATACTATAGTGATCACAAACACCAAAAATATTGATCTATAGGATAAAGTAGAATTTCCCTCGATATCTAGAACAGAAAGAAGGGAATGTATGTAAATCCTGTGAAAAAATTATATTATGAGAAATAAACTAGAAGTACTAGAAAGAGAATATTGGAGTAATCCAATGAAGAAAATTATAAAATATAATTTCAAAATACACTGATTTCTTAAACCTGATTAAAACCCAGATAATAAGGATAAGACTAAAATTGGTTTCCAAAAAATATAATCAAAAAGGTACTTTCAGTTTTAAAAATCATATTCATTGACTAATTTGGAATAAATTATATATTCTTGTATAAAATTTTACAACCCATCTTTGTTTAATTTTGGTCTAAGAATACTGGTAGCCAACATATAGTAAGTTCCTCTTTGTTTTTGGAACAATTTAAATGAAATTGGCATTATTTTATCCTTTTCTATCCGTAAGTTTTCCATTGAAGATGTCTGGGGCAGGGGTTTTCTTTTATATGAATGCTTTTTAGAGCATTTCCAATGTGTTTAAAGGTTATAGGGTTGTTCAGGTTATTGTTTTCTTCTTGAGCAAACTTGGCCATGTGTTTTTTTAAGGAATAAGTTAATTGCATTTGAGTTGTTATTAAAGACATAAAATTATGACATTTTCTTATCTTTAATATCTATAGAATCTAATATTGGTAAATTGTCTTGTCTCTCCCTCCCCAATATTCTTTATCAAAACTGTAAGTTTTATTGCTCCTCTTAAGGTTTTATTGATATTTTCCTATTTCTCTGATGTTTAGTTCATTGATTTCCATTTTGAACTTTATTATTCCCTTTCATCTGCTTACTCTGAATTTTATTTGCTTTTTTCCTAGTTTCTCATGGTAGGAGTTTGAGATCATTGATTTAGATCTTCCTTCTTTTTCATGAAGATATATAGTGCTCTGACATTCCCTTTAAGGATTGCTTTAGTTAGCATCTCACACATTTTATATACCATGTGTTCCATCTTTCTGTTATTGATTCATAATTTTATTTCATGTGGGGAAAAGCATGACTTTGTATGGCTTGAATCATTTTTAAGGTATTCAAAATTTATGGTGCAAATGTATGAGGTCTATCTTGTTAAATATTCTGTATGTAGTTGAATGTATATTCTACATTTGATGAGTCAGGTGTTTTGTAAATGCCAGTCATGAACTGTTGTGCAGATGAGGCAATCAGTGAATTTATTCTATTTCCTGCCTTTTGGGGTCTATTTTCCTTGTAATTTTTATAATGTCTGGACAGGTAACATACACTGCTGTGATAATCCCTAATTTTCATTTTTGTTTCAGTCTTAATGGCCATCAACAGGACTGTTACCACAATTGCTTTAGTCAGTTTTCCTTTAATTAAAGTCAATCCTTGTAGAAGTTTTTCAAACATAGTTTATGGGAACAGTAGTGTCTCTATTGTTATTGTGTTTGTGACCTTTTTACTTGAACAGGTTGAATGTGTATAAAGTCATTGTATTTGACTTCCTTTTTTTGAGGATCTTAGTAGAACTAAGAGGTAGTTTCTCTGTTCTTTGGAATTGAATGATCAAAACTACAAGGCCAGTCCAGTATTTTTCATTATAAATGATTTAATCTATTTGCCTGGCCACTCAAAGATTATTCTTTATTTCTGAAATTCAAAAACTAGATTTTATCTCCTAGTGTTTTTTTCCCAAGGATGCATGTCCCTGGTATGCTATGGGCCAACTCAACATGTACATCCGATTTTTATTTCAGTATACTTTTTGAATAAAGAATTACATTTTTAATTTGTTATATGTTCTTACATTGAAATATATGTCTTTAAGTTTACTTTGAACAACCAACTAATTGGGATGGTAAAGGGAAAAATAATGTGGAATCTCAGCATGATAACTTAGGTGGAATTCCATTTTCAGAAAATAACTTTTATCATCAAATACAAAATCTTGTTTAGTTTTCAAAAGAGAAGCAGAAAAATTTATTACTATTTATGCAGATTAGACACAAGAAGCAAAAATTAAGATACTCAAAATATTTAAAAGTTAGGTTCTTCTCATTTGTGCTTAGTCACTGTGTATTTCTATTTCTCTTTCCTCATTTTTTATTGATGCATCTTAGTTGTAGATTATGATGGAATTTGTTGTAACATATTTGTTCTTGAACAGGATATAACAATATAATTTGGTCAGTTATCACTACCCAGCTCCTCAGGCCTCTCACAGCTTTGTCCTTTTCCTATATTGTCTCCCCCTTGATTTTTATTGATCCCCTTCCCTATGTCTTTTCTTTTTCCTTTTTTATTCTAGCTCCCACAGATGAGAGAAAATATACAACCTTGGACCTTTTGATTTGGCTTATTTTGCTTAACCTAATGGTCTTAATTTCTCTATTTTTTCCTGCAAATTATACATTTTATCCTTCTAAAGAATGGCTGAATATATCTCCTCTGTGAACACATACCACATTTTCTTTATCCATTTACCTGTTGATGAACAGCCAGCTGACTCCATAGTTTGTATTATGAATTGTGCTGCCTATAAATATGGGTATATATGAATCATATATTAAAGTTTTAATGACTTTAATTCTTTGAGAAAAAAGTACTGATGAGAATTGTACAACTGGGTCATACGGTGTTTCCATGCCTAGATTTTGTGGCCCCATCATACTGAATTCCATAGTGGTTGTACTAATCTGCAATCCCACCAACAATGTAAAAGTTTCTTCTTTTCTCGACATCATCTCTGTTATCATTTGTATTTTGATTTTTTGTTCTTGTTGGGTGTTTTTTTTTTTTGTTTGTTTGTTTTTGGAATTGAATCCAAGGGCACTTACCACTGAGGCTGTAACCCCAATCACTTTTATATTTTGAGGTGGGATTTCAATAATACAGTGAGGCTGACCACTTACTTGTGTATTCTTTTTCTCAGTCTCTGGAGTCAGTTGGGTTACAAGCATTCTATACTGTACCAGCCCATGACTGCCATGAGATCAAATCTCAGTGTAGTTTTGTATTGCATTCCCTAGTTTTTAAAGGAGTTCAAAATTTTTTTTCATGCACTTTGTTAGCCATTTGTACTTCTTCTTTTGAGAAGTATCTATTTACCTATTAGGGCGGTTATTTGGGGTTATTTGTTAGGTTTTTGGGGTTCTTATTTTAGCTATTAACACTATTTCAGGAGAACAGCAGTGATTCTCTCTCAGGTGTGTACTTTCTCTCATTACATTCCTAATTGTTTCCTTTGCTGATCAGAAGCTTTTTAATTTGATATTTTCCCATTTATTAACTCTTTGTACTATTTCCTAGGACTTTTTGGGTTCTATTGAGAAAGTTACTGACTGTGTCTAAAAGCTGGAGTGTTGACCCTGGATTTTCTTCTAGGATTTGCAGTTTCTGGTCTAATTCTTAGGATTTTGATCCATTTTGAGTTGGTTTTTGGCAGGGTGAGTCATAAGGGTCTAGTTTTATTCTTCTCATCATCAAGTGTTAAAAAAGGTTATCTTTTCTCTAATATATGTTTTATACCTTTTTGAAGTATCATATGACTGTGGGTTTGTCTCTGTGTCTTCTATTCTGTACCATTGATCTATGTCTCTTTTTATGCCAATACAATGCAGTTTTTGTTACTGTAGTTCTGTAGTACAATTTGAAGTCATTTATTGTGATGCCTAAAGCATTGCTTGGTTGGCTAAGCATTGCTTTACCTACTCTAGGTCTTCTATTCTTCCAAATGAATTTTGGGATTTTTTTCTAGTTCTATGAGTAATGTTATTGGTATTTTGATGGGGGTTGTATTGAACCATATTCTGCTTGTTGGAGTAGGATCATTTTAATAATATTTTGTCTATCCATGAACATGGGAGGTCTTTCCATCTTCTGGGGTCTTCAATTTCTTCAATTTTCCATACTTTTCATTGTAGAGGTTAGATTTATTCTGAGGTTGGTCAGTTGGTGTTTTATTTTGTTGTTGTTTTTTTGTTTCAAAGTCTATTGTGAGTGAGATTGTTTTATGATTTTTTCTCTGTGGATTCACTGTTGGTATATAGGAAAGCCATTGATTTTTGTATGTTGGATTTGTATCCTGGTAATTCGTTAAATTTGTTTGTTAGCTCTAACAATCTTTTGGTGGAATTTTAGGATTTTCTAAATATTGACACTGTATAATTCTTGGAATATTGTGGTTGCTATACACCATTGGTACTTGAGCTTATCAAGCAAATTCTTCAGCAAGAGGGAAAGAAACCAATGAATGAGCGAAAGAAGGTTATGAAGCATAAGTTCCAAGGCCTCACATGTGCCAGGCAAGTGCTCTGCCACTGAGCTACAGACAAAGCCTTGATTTTACATGTTATAGAATCACATTAGTAATACAGACATATGTATTCATAAGGCAATAATGTTTGTGTCATCGTTCCTATTTTCCTAACTTCTCCCCTCCCCTCTCTTTACTCCCATCTACCTAATCTAAGGTAATCTAAAGTATTTTTTCCTAGTGCCCCCTCCTTTTTTTTAATTACCATCAACATATCAGAGAAAACATTTGGCTTTTGGTGTTTGGGGATTGGCTTATTTTGCTTATCATGATGTTCTAAAGCTCCATGCATTTACTGGAAAATGCCATAATTTCATTCTTCTTTAGGGCTGGGTAATATTCCATTGTACATTTGATTTAGCCATTCATCAATTGAAAGACACCTAGATTGGTTTCATAGTTTAGCTATTGTGAATTGAACTGCTATAAACATTGACATGGCTGTGTCACTGTAGTATGTTAATTTCAAATCCTTTGAGTATAAACCAAGGAGTTGGATAGCTGGGTAAAATAGTGGTTCTATTTCAAGTTTTCTTAGGAATCTCCATCTGCTTTCCATAGTAGTTTCACCAATTTACAGTCTCACCAGCAATGTATGAGTGTTCTTTTTCACTATCTCTTTGCCGTATCTTCTTGCCTTTATTTTTGATCATTGTCAGTCTGACTGGAATGAGATGAAATCTTAGAGTAGTTTTGATTTGCCTTTCTATAATTGCTAGAGATGTTGAACATTTTGCCATATATTTGTTGATTTTATTTCTTCTGAGAAGTGTCTGTTCAGTACCTTCGAACATTTATTGATTGGGTTATTTTTGTGTAAGTTTTTTGACATTAATGCTTTATTGTATGTGCATGCAGTAAAGATATTCTCCCAATCTCTAGGGTCTCTCTTTATATTATTAATTGTTTCTTTTGCTGAGAAGACATGTTTTAGTTTGAGTCTATCCCATTTATTGATTCTTGCTTTTACTCCTTGCACTTTTGGGGGTCTTGTTAAGGAAGTCAGATCCTTGGTCAACATGGTGAAGACTAGGGCCTACTTTTTCATCTAGCAAGCAGAGTGCCCTCTGGGCACTCTCCACACCTGCTCAGAGACCCATCTGGCCAACCCTGCTGCAGGGGCAGTGACCCCTGAGGATCACAGAGCCGCTGGCTGCAAGCTGGCAATCTACCTGAGCAATTTGCACTGACAGCTGTGGGCAGATTGGAGGCTCAGGACTGCCTTTCATGGCCCTGGCTGGAAACATGCCCATTCCTCACTGAGGCACTCAGCAGGCATGACTTGTGAGCCAGTGGCAACAGAAGCTCTGTGGTAAACCAGAGGCAAGGGCGCCTGCATGCAGAAGCCCCCACGGAAATTCTTGACCACACTATGCAGGCACACACTCCTCCCAAGGCCACTGGACAGGGTGAGCCCCCAGGGAAGCGCTGGCCTATGTCTACCTACCACACTTTCAGCTTGCAGGAGGGAGCTTAGTGCTTCCAGGCCCCCAAGTATTCCAGCCAGAAAACAGAGACAAGACCACCGTCTTCTTCCTCCTGCCTCCCCCTCTCACTTTTCATGTCCCAGTTCTCAGACTACTTTACAAGGTCCATTCCTTGTCTGTTAACTTCCCATTTAGTATTTCCACCCACCAAATACATCATTGACTATTTTATAAACAAGCATCAATTACCTCCAATTAAAATTCTACCCTAGGACAAAGTTTTGTTTAAAGTT